>NC_059205.1:24347673-24620173 GCF_020615455.1 Coregonus clupeaformis
AGGTCTTGTCTGATTTGTTTGATTTTCCCATGATGTCAAGCAAAGAGGCACTGACTTTGTAGGTAGGCCTTGAAATACATCTACAGTTACACCTCCAATTGACTCAAATTATGTCAATTGCCTATCAGACGCTTCTAAAGCCATGACATCATTTTCTGGAATTTTCCAAGCTGTTTAAATGCACAGTCAACTTAGTGTATTTAAACTTCTGACCCACTGGAATTGGGATATAGTGAATTATAAGTGAAATAATCTGTTTGTAAACAATTGTTGGAAAAATGACTTGTGTCATGTACAAAGTAGATGTCCTAACAGACTTGCCAAAACGTTAGTTTGTTAACAAGAAATTCGTGGAGTGGTTGAAAAATGAATTTGAATGACTCCAACATAAGTGTATTTAAACTTCCGACTTCAACTGTATAAACTGTGAGTTTTCTGGTCATTTTTATGTATCATTTAAGTGTTTTGACCAAAACAGGAGGGATTCTAATATTTATTTGTGACAACAAAGAAAAAGACAAATAATACTGTAAAAGTAATTACTTTATTATTTGAAAAAAATAACTAAGTAACAGGATTGTAAGTTGGTGGTTGAGGATATCCCTCTAGTGGTGCGGGGGCTGTGCTTTGGCAGAGTGGGTGGGGTTATATCCTTCCTGTTTGGCCCTGTCCGGG
Source organism: Coregonus clupeaformis (assembly GCF_020615455.1). Taxonomy (NCBI): domain Eukaryota; kingdom Metazoa; phylum Chordata; class Actinopteri; order Salmoniformes; family Salmonidae; genus Coregonus; species Coregonus clupeaformis. Next base: position 24,348,349 of record NC_059205.1, read on the forward strand.
GGTTTCTTCGGATGGGGCCACAGTGTCTCCGGACCGCTCCTGTCTCAGCCTCCAGTATTTATGCTGCAGTAGTTTATGTGTCGGGGGGCTGGGGTTAGTTGGTTATACCTGGAGTACTTCTCCTGTCTTATCCAGTGTCCTGTGTGAATTTAAGTATGCTCTCTCTAATTCTCTCGTTCTCTCTTCTCTCTGAGAACCTGAGCCCTAGGACCATACGTCAGGACTACCGGGCATGCTGACACCTTGCTGTCCCCAGTCCGCCTGGCCTTGCTGCTATTCCAGTTTCAACTGTTCTGCCTGCGGTTACGAAACCCCTACCTGTCCCAGACCTGCTGTTTTCAACTCTTAATGATCGGCTATGAAAAGCCAACTGAGAGACCTGAGCCCTAGGACCATACGTCGGGACTACCGGCCGTGGTGACTCCTTGCTGTCCCCAGTCCGCCTGGCCTTGCTGCTATTCCAGTTTCAACTGTTCTGCCTGCGGTTATGGAACCCCTACCTGTCCCAGACCTGCTGTTTTCAACTCTTAATGATCGGCTATGAAAAGCCAACTGAGATTTATTCCTGATTATTATTTGACCATGCTTGTCACTTATGAACATTTTTGAACATCTTGGTATGGTTCTGTTATAATCTCCACCCGGCACAGCCAGAAGAGGACTGGCCACCCCTCATAGCCTGGTTCCTCTCTAGGTTTCTTCCTAGGTTTTGGCCTTTCTAGGGAGTTTTTCCTAGCCACCGTGCTTCTACACCTGCATTACTAGCTGTTTGGGGTTTTAGGCTGGGTTTCTGTACAGCACTTCGAGATATTAGCTGATGTACGAAGGGCTATATAAAATAAAATTGATTGAATCTCTCTTCCACCCTGAGCCAGGAGAGATTGACATGCATATTATCAATGCTGGCTCTCCGTGTACATCTAAGGGCCAGCTGTGCTGCCATAGATTTCCAAGCCGATTTAAATCAAAACTGTAACTAGGCCATTTAGGAACATTCAATGTCGCCTTGGAAAGCAACTCCAGTGTATATTTGGCCTTGTGTTTTAGGTAATTGTCCTGCTGAAAGGTGAATTTGTCTCCCAGTGTCTGTTGGAAAGCAGACTGAACCAAGTTTTCCTTTAGGATTTGCCTGTGCTTAGCTCTATTCCATTTCTTTATATCCTAAAACATTGACATTTTAGTCATTTAGCAGACACTCTTATCCAGAGCAACTTACAGGAGCAATAAACTCCCATAGTCCTTGCCGATGACAAGCATACCCATAACATGATGCAGCTACCACCATGTTTGAAAATATGAAGAGTTGTACTCAGTGATGTGTTGTGTTGGATTTGCACCAATTCAGGACAAAATGTTAATTTCTTTGCAGTATTATTCTGTGTAGGCTTCCTTCTTTTCACTCTTTCATTTATGTTAGTATTGTGGAGTAACTACAATGTTGTTGATCGATCCTCAGTTTTCTCCTATCACGGCCATTAAACTCTGTAACTATTTTAAGGTCACCATTGGCATCATGGTGAAATCCCTGAGCGGTTTCCTTCCTCTCCGGCAACTGAGTTAGTAAGGGCACCTGTATCTTTGTAGTGATTGGGTGTATTGATACACCATCCAAAGTGTAATAAAAAACTGCACCATGCGCAAAGGGATATTCAATGTCTACCAATAGGTGCCCATTTTTGCGATACATTGGAAAACAACCCTGCTCTTTGTGGTTGAATCTGCACATGAAATTCACTTCTCGACTGAGGGACCTTACAGATAATTGTATGTGTGGAGTATAGAGATGGGGAAGTCATTTAAAAATAATGTCACACACTATTATTGCACACAGAGTCCATGCAACTTATTCTGTGACTTTTTGAGCACATTTTTACTCCTGAACCTATTTAGGCGTGCCGTAACAAAAGTGTTGAATACTGATTGACTCAAGACATTTCAGCTATTCATTTTTAATTAATTTGTAAACATTTCTAAAAACATAATTCCACTTTGAGGTATTGAGGGTTCAACATGGAACCGAAAAGGGTTCTACCTGGAACCGAAAAGGGTTCTCCTATGGGGACAGCCGAAAAACCCTTTTGGAACCTTGTTAGAGTAGATTAGAAGGAGATCTTAAAATACCTCCCAGTGCTAGCTGTGCCACTAGAGATCCTGGTTCGAATCCAGGCGCTGTCGTAGCCGGCCGCGACTGGGAGACCCATGGGGCGACGCACAATTCGTCCAGGGTAGGGGAGGGAATGGCCGGCAGGGATGTAGCTCAGTTGGTAGAGCATGGCGTTTGCAACGCCAGGGTTGTGAGTTTGATTCCCACGGGGGCCAGTATGAAAATTAAAAAAATTATGTATGCACTCACTAACTGTAAGTCGCTCTGGATAAGAGCGTCTGCTAAATGACTTAAATGTAAATACAAAGAGATATGAAGTCTTAGTTCACCTACTGTGGCTGACCTAGCAGTAGCCTGCCTGAATGAAAGGCCAGCAATCAACCTAATGAGCTCTTATGATCTAAAGGCTCAGGGCAAAACAACCTGTTTCATGATCACTGTCCCCTTTAGTCAGAAGATGAAGTAAACTGCACTTGATGTTTTAAACTTTGAAGTAGCAGGGTCTAGCAGTTGACACACTTGATCCCTAGTTCCCCAATTCGCTTAAAATGAAGCATTGCCATATTCCCATTATAGAAGAACCACTTAAATTCTATGTGATTGAAAAGCTTGCTGCGGGGGGGAAAGATGTGCAAGTTGTAGATGTTTTACATACTTGTTCATTTCTGCCTGGTTGCCAGCTCCTAGCCAAAGAATATGATAATGGTAGTTTTATATTAAATTCCCCCACCTTGTTATTTCTGTAAATGAATACTTTGAACCCTCTGGGTTTCTTTATCGAATGGAGCAGAAAAACATATCTCGTTCTGAGTGAGCATTTAACCAAAACATTCCTAAGGGGAATGATTCCTTGCTCCTTGTCTTGCCTTGCTCCCTCGCTCACTGACTGAACAAACCTCACCATCACAATGGTTGCGTCCCCAATGGCACGCTATTCACTATATAGTCCACTATTTTTGACCCGATCCCTTAGGGCCCTGGTCAAAAGTGGTGCACTAAAAAAGGGTGCCATTTGGGATGCAGCCAATGACAACTGACTGAATTTAAACTCTGATAAAGAAATGTATTAACGTGGCGCTGATGATGAGAGTGTTTTAGAATAGCAAAGATTTCTACTGAGGCGAGGAGAGAAGAGAACGAGCCTGTCAATCTCTTTGATGAGAAGACACAGTCGTTAGTACACAGGGTGATTCCTCTGCCATGCCGCTGCCATTTAAGGGATAGTTCGAGATTTTGGCAATGAAGCCCTTTAGCTAATTCCCTACAGTGAGATTAACCCGTGGTACCATTTTTATGTTTCTGTGTCCACTATGCAGGAAGGAAGAGGTAATTCCACAAGCCAATGCTAACTAGCATTACTGCAATTAAGTCTATGGGAACAGCTAGCAAGCTAGTTGTTGCCATAGACGTCCAGTCATTGCGCTAATGCTATTTATATAGATACATCCTTCAAACTGCACGCAGAATCATAGAAATGGTTCATCTGACTCTGGGGAAGTAGGTATTTGGTATTTTGGTATTTTATTAGGATCCCCATTAGCTGATTCAAAAGCAGCAGCTACTCTTCCTGGGGTCCACACAAAACATGAAACTTGACATAATACAGAACATTAATAGACAAGAACAGCTCAAGGACAGAACAAAAAATAAATAAGGAAAAAGGCACACGTAGCCTACATATCAATGTCAATACATACACACAAACTATCTAGGAAAAAAGGGGAGAGACATTGTGCCGTGAGGTGTTGCTTTATCTGTTTTTTTAAACCAGGTTTGCTGTTCATTTGAGCAATATGAGATGGAACGGAATTCCATGCAATAATGGCTCTATATAATACTGTACGCTTTCTTGAATTTGTTCTGGATTTGGGGACTCTGAAAAGACCCATGGTGGCATGTCTGGTGGGGTAAGTGTGTGTGTGTCAGAGAAATTGACTATGAAAACAATTTGGGATTTTAAACACATTGTTTCTTATAAAAAGAAGAAGTGATGCAGTCAGTCTCTCCTCAACTCTTAGCCAAGAGAGACTGGCATGCATAGTATTTATATCAGCACTCTGATTACAATGAAGAGCAAGACATGCCGCTCTGTTCTGGGCCAGCTGCAGCTTAACTAGGTCCTTCCTTGCAGCACTCGACCACACGACTGGACAATAATCAAGATATGACAAAAGGCCATATTACAACCTACCATATGTGTTGGGATAATTGAGTTGTTTGCTCTATAAACCGTTAGTTCATATGCCACTGTGATATATAATAAGGCCGAAACAGTGGCGGAATAAAGTCAATAACACGTTTGTTTCATCACAAAACCGGAAAGCACCATCTGTCTGGTAAAGTCCACAAAGAAAGCAAATATTGCATCTAACAAACAGTTACTGCATGGTCAAGGAAGTTAATGTTTCTGACATTTTTAGACTACTAAACAACTATTGATTTAAAACCATGGAGAGTTATCGCAAGTCGCAAACAGGAGCTGCCTCCGCTATTCCAGCATCATTTCAACTTCAACATTTCAACATCAAGTCAACTATAGCCTATGCATATTCTAATATAGTGAAAACTTAAAGATACCAAAAACAATTCAGTCCAACCACTGTAAGCAAAATATCTCATGGCTGTCCATGGTACTGACTTGTGTGTGTGCGCAAGTAGAAAAAAACATGATGATTCACCCTAGTTGTAGATGAACACGAACGCCAATGCCATCCAACTCTCTTTCATGTTGGCAAAACGGTTTGACTTTGTCATATAGTACACACTTTTAGTTTTTGTTGTCCTAGACTAGGCTACTTATCTAAAATGCTTGCTAGCCTAACCTCCCTACCCATATAGCCTACCCATATGCTTTGCAAAAGTATTCATCCCCCTTGGCGTTTTTCCTGTTTTGTTGCATTACAACCTGTAATTTAAATGGATCTTTATTTGAATTTCATGTAATGGACATACACCACAAAATAGTCCAAATTGGTGAAGTGAAATGAAAAAAATAACTTGTTTCAAAAAATTATAAAAAATAAATAACGGAAAAGTGGTGCGTGCATATCTATTCACCCCCTTTGCTATGAAGCCCCTAAATAAGATCTAGTGCAACCAATTACCTTCAGAAGTCACATAAATTGTGAAATAAAGTCCACCTGTGTGCAATCTAAGTGTCACATGATCTGTCACATGATCTCAGTATATATATATACAGTGGGGAAAAAAGTATTTAGTCAGCCATATTCTTTAAACATTTTTATAATGGATTTAATGGTGCTCCGTGGGATTTTCAATTTTTCGGATATTTTTTTATAAATCAACCCTGATCTGTACTTCTCCACAACTTTGTCCATGACCTGTTTGGAGAGCTCTTTGGATAATAATATAGTGGGGAAAAAATGTATTTAGTCAGCCACCAATTGTGCAAGTTCTCCCACTTAAAAAGATGAGAGAGGCCTGTAATTTTCATCATAGGAATACGTCAACTATGACAGACAAAATGAGGAAAAAAAATCCAGAAAAACACATTGTAGGATTTTTTATGAATTTATTTGCAAATTATGGTGGAAAATAAGTATTTGGTCAATAATAAAAGTTTCTCAATACTTTGTTATATACCATTTGTTGGCAATGACACAGGTCAAACGTTTTCTGTAAGTCTTCACAAGGTTTTCACACACTGTTGCTGGTATTTTGGCCCATTCCTCCATGCAGATCTCCTCTAGAGCAGTGATGTTTTGGGGCTGTCGCTGGGCAACACAGACTTTCAACTCCCTCCAAAGATTTTCTATGGGGTTGAGATCTGGAGACAGGCTAGGCCACTCCAGGACCTTGAAATGCTTCTTACGAAGCCACTTCTTCGTTGCCCGGGCGGTGTGTTTGGGATCATTGTCATGCTGAAAGACCCAGCCACGTTTCATCTTCAATGCCCTTGCTGATGGAAGGAGGTTTTCACTCAAAACCTCACGATACATGGCCCCATTCATTCTTTCCTTTACACGGATCAGTCGTCCTGGTCCCTTTGCAGAAAAAACAGCCCCAAAGCATGATGTTTCCACCCCCATGCTTCACAGTAGGTATGGTGTTCTTTGGATGCAACTCAGCATTCTTTGTCCTCCAAACACGACGAGTTGAGTTTTTACCAAAAAGTTCTATTTTGGTTTCATCTGACCATATGACATTCTCCCAATCCTCTTCTGGATCATCCAAATGCACTCTAGCAAACTTCAGACGGGCCTGGACATGTACTGGCTTAAGCAGGGGGACACGTCTCGCACTGCAGGATTGGAGTCCCTGGCGGCGTAGTGTGTTACTGATGGTAGGCTTTGTTACTTTGGTCCCAGCTCTCTGCAGGTCATTCACTAGGTCCCCCCGTGTGGGTCTGGGATTTTTGCTCACCGTTCTTGTGATCATTTTGACCCCACGGGGTGAGATCTTGCGTGGAGCCCCAGATAAAGGGAGATTATCAGTGGTCTTGTATGTCTTCCATTTCCTAATAATTGCTCCCACAGTTGATTTCTTCAAACCAAGCTGCTTACCTATTGCAGATTCAGTCTTCCCAGCCTGGTGCAGATCTACAATTTTGTTTCTGGTGTCCTTTGACAGCTCTTTGGTCTTGGCCATAGTAGAGTTTGGAGTGTGACTGTTTGAGGTTGTGGACAGGTGTCTTTTATACTGATAACAAGTTCAAGCAGGTGCCATTAATACAGGTAACGAGTGGAGGACAGAGGAGCCTCTTAAAGAAGAAGTTACAGGTCTGTGAGAGCCAGAAATCTTGCTTGTTTGTAGGTGACCAAATACTTATTTTCCACCATAATTTGCAAATAAATTCATTAAAAATCCTACAATGTGATTTTATGGATTTTTGTTCTCAATTTGTCTGTCATAGTTGACGTGTCCTATGATGAAAATTAGAGGCCTCTCTCATCTTTTTAAGTGGGAGAACTTGCACAATTGGTGGCTGACTAAATACATTTTTTCCCCACTGTATTATTTCCAAAAAGCTCTCTAAACAGGTCATGGACAAAGTTGTGGAGAAGTACAGATCAAGGTTGATTTATAAAAAAATATCCGAAAAATTTAACATCCCACGGAGCACCATTAAATCCATTATAAAAATGTTTAAAGTATATGGCACCACAACAAACCTGCCAAGAGAGGGCCCCCAACCAAAACTCATGGACCAGGCAAGGAGGGCATTAATCAGAGAGGCAACAAAGAGACCAAAGATAACCCTGAAGGAGCTGCAAAGCTCCACAGCGGAGATTGGAGTATCTGTCCATAGGACCACTTTAAGCCGTACACTCCACAGAGCTGGGCTTTACGGAAGAGTGGCCAGGAAAAAAGCCATTGCTTGAAGAAAAAAATAAGCAAACACGTTTGGTGTTCGCCAAAAGCAATGTGGGAGACTCCCCAAATATGTGGAAGAAGGTACTCTGGTCAGATTAGACTAAAATTGAGCTTTTTGGCCATCAAGGAAAACGCTAGTCTGGCGCAAACCCAACACCTCTCATCACCCCGAGAACACAATCCCCACCGTGAAGCATGGTGGTGGCAGCATCATGCTGTGGGGATGTTTTTAATCGGCAGGGACTGGGAAATTGGTCAGAATTGAAGGAATGATGGATGGCGCTAAATACAGGGAAATTCTTGAGGGAAACCTGTTTCAGTCTTCCAGAGATTTGAGACTGGGACGGAGGTTCACCTTCCAGCAGGACAATGACCCTAAGCATACTGCTAAAGTAACACTTGATTGGTTTAAGGGGAAACATTTACATGTCTTGGAATGACCTAGTCAAAGCCCAGACCTCAATCCAATTGAGAATCTGTGGTATGACTTAAATATTGCTGTACACCAGCGGAACCCATCCAACTTGAAGCAGCTGGAGCAGTTTTGCCTTGAAGAATGGGCAAAAATCCCAGTGGCTAGATGTGCCAAGCTTATAGAGACATACCCCAAGAGACTTGCAGCTGTAATTGCTGCAAAAGGTGGCTCTACAAAGTATTGACTTTGGGGGGGGTGAATAGTTATGCATGCTTTTTTAAAACTTTTTTCTTTTGTTTCACAATAAAAAAATATTTTGCATCTTCAAAGTGGTAGGCATGTTGTGTAAATCAAATGATCCAAAGCAATATTAGTTCCCATTGCCTGTAGTGACCATAACATTGTGGCTATAACAAGGAAAGCCAAAGTACCAAAGGCAGGGCCTAAGGTTATTTATAAGAGATCATACAAAATGTTTCTCAGGACTCTTTTGTTGAAGATGTAAAACATGCATGTTGGTCTGATGTGTATAACACAGGAGTTTGGTGGCAGCTTAATTGGGGAGGATGGGCTCATGGTAATGACTGGAGCAGAATTAATGTAATGGTATCAAATCCATCAAACACATGGTTTCCATATGTTTGATGCCATTCTATTTGCTTCGTTCCAGCCATTATTATGAGCCGTCCTCCCCTCAGCAGCCTCCACTGGTGTATAAGGAGGAGAATCGAGATAAAGCACTTGGAATATTTGTAAAATTATTCTTGCCAATTGTTGACAAAAAATGTTAAGAAACTGTGAGAACTGTTTGATGATGAATTGAAAAATGTTATGGTTCAAAGAAATGATGAAAAAAAAAGTGGCAAACAAGTCAGACTGCTCAGCTGATTGGTTGACATACTGTCAACTGAGAAATGTTGTGACAAAAATAAAATACAACAGTGAAGAGGCGACTCCAGGATGCTGACCTTCTAGGCAGAGTTGCAAAGAAAAAGTCCAGTGTCTGTGTTCTTTTGCCCATCTTAATCTTTTATTTGTATTGGCCAGTCTGAGATATGGCTTTTTCTTTGCAACTCTGCGAGACTGGCGTTTTGCGGGTACTATTTAATGAAGCTGCCAGTTGAGAACCTGTGAGGCGTCTGTTTCTCAAACTAGACACTAATGTATTTGTCCTCTTGCTCAGTTGTGCACTGTGGCCTCCCGCTCCTCTTTCTATTCTGGTTAGAGCCAGTTTGCGCTGTTCTGTGAAGGGAGTAGTACACAGCATTGTACGAGATCTTCAGTTTCTTGGCAATTTCTCGCATGGAATAGCCTTCATTTCTCAGAACAAGAATAGACTTGACGACATTCAGAAGAAAGTTATTTGTTTCTGGCCATTTTGTTACTGTAATCGAACCCACAATTGCTGATTCTCCTTATACTCAACTAGTCTAAAGAAGGCCAGTTGTATTGCTTCTTTAATCAGCACAACAGTTTTCAGCTGTGCTAACGTAATTGCAAAAGGGTTTTCTAATGATCAATTAGCCTTTTAAAATTATAAACTTGATTAGCAAACACAACGTGCCATTGGAACACAGGACTGATGGTTGCTGATATTGGGCCTCTGTACGCCTATGTAGATATTCCTTAAAAAATCAGCCGTTTCCAGCTACAATAGCCATTTACAACATTAACAATGTCTACACTGTATTTCTGATCAATTTGATGTTATTTTAATGGACAGTAAATTGCTTTTCTTTCGAAAACAAGGACATTTCTAAGTGACCCCAAACTTTTGAACGGTAGTGTATATTTGAATGTAATGTAATACCTTGTGATGTTCTTGTCTATTACTATTTTGTATTTGTCATGTATTTGTAAATTTTATTTGGACCCCAGGAAGAGTAGTGCTGCATGTGCAGTAGCTAATGGGGATCCTAATAAACTAAACTAAACATCGACTCGGTACTGGCACCCATATAGCAAAGTTATCGTTACTCATTGTATATCGTGTGATTATCTTTCTATTCTTTTTCTATTTTTTGCTTTGCATTGTTAGTCTACACCAGTTGGTTTTTACGAAACGTGACAAATAAATTAGAATCTGATTTGATTTTGATTCTCGCATGGGCAACGATGAGCTAGCTAGTAATGTTAGCTTACTACATCTACATATTGCACTTCCATCCTCTCAGTCCAGGGGCACAATGTACAGTGCCTTCAGAAAGTATTCACACCCCTTGACTTTTTCCAAATGTTGTTGTGTTACATTCTGAAAAATAATATAAACAAATTATTTGATACAATATTGAATTTGGCCTTTACTACAATAGTCCATAGAAACACATTGAATTACACATTAATAAATGGAAAAAATACAATGAAAAAAGATAGCATAAGGAATAAGGTTTTGAATAGTCTGTCCTACTGTATAACTAGGAGATATAAGAAAGCTCAGGAAATATTTTAGATTTTTGGGATGCATATTTAACCCCTTGTCTTTGCAGACAAGTCCCATGACACTTGTGAGAAGACTGATGGTCTGACAAAAAACGCTATAGCTCGACCACCTTCCACCGCAGATTCGGAAGGCTGACATAGGCGGATGCGGTGGATTGAGACACAGCCCTGCAAAAAACATCTCTAGCATAAATTGACAGATTTTGATGGGGACTTTGTTATAATGTTACTTAGAATTACACACAGATGAGTCAATAAAGTCTTAAGGATTTTATTGGCTGTGATAGGAGAAAACTGAGGATGGATCAACAACATTGTAGTTACTCCACAATACTAACTTAATTGACAGAGTGAAAAGAAGGAAGCTTGTACAGATTTTTTTAAAATTCCAAATCATGCATCCTGTTTGCAACAAGGCACTAAAGTAATACTGCAAAGATTGTGGCAAAGCAATAAACGTTTTGTCCTGAATACAAAGTGTTATGTTTGGGGCAAATCCAATACAACACATTGCGGTGTGCCACTCTCCATATTTTCAAGCATAGTGGTGGCGGCATCATGTTATGGATATGCTTGTAATCATTAAGGACAGTGGAGTTTTTCAGGATAAAAAATAAACGGAATGGAGTTAAGCACAGGCAAAATCCTAGAGGAAAACCTGGTTCAGTCTGCTTTCCACCAGACACTGGGAGATTAATTCATCAGGACAATAGCCTAAAACACAAGGCCAAATCTACACTGGAGTTGTTTACCAAGAAGACAACAAATGTTCCTGAGTGGCCGAGTTACAGTTTTGACTCTATGGCAAGACCTGAAAATGGATGTCTAGCCATACTCAACAACCAATTTGACAGAGCTTGAAGGATATTGAAAAGAATAATGGGGAAGTGTTGAACAATCTAGGTGTGGAAAGCTCTTAGAGACTTCCCCAGAAAAACTCTCAGCTGTAATCGCTACCAAAGGTGGTTCTACAAAGTATTGACTCAGGTGTGTGAATACGTATGTAAATGAGATATTTCTGTATTTCATTTTCAATACATTTGCAAAAATTACTACAAACATGTTTTCATTTGGTCATTATTGGGTGTGGGAGAGAAATACAATCTATTTAATCCATTTTGAATTCAGGCTGTAACAAAATAAAATGTGGAATAAGTAAAGGTGTATAAATACTTTCTGAAGGCACTGCATGAATTTATAGTTGGATCAGAACCAGCGTTATAATCATATAAAACCAGAAGTCCAAATCCCCATCTCCATCAACGGCTAATTTAGGAAAGGGCAAATGAATTGTACTCGTGAGCACCTTTTCAGTTTGTTTGCCAACTAAAAGAAGTAGTAGAAGAAGAAAATTGACTACTTCAAAATGGAGATTGCCTCAATGGCGCTGACAGTGCGCGTCAAAGACAAAATAATGGGACATATACTACCAGTCAAAAGTTTGGACACACCTACCCATTCAAGGGTTTTTCTTTATTTTTACTATTTTGTACATTGTAGAATAATAGTGAACACATCACAACTATTAAATAACACATGTGGAATCATGTAGTAACCAAAAAAGTGTTAACCAAATCAAAATATATTTTATATTTGAGATTCTTCAAATAGCCACCCTTTTCCTTGATGACAGCTTTGCACACTCTTGGCATTCTCTCAACCAGCTTCATGAGGTAGTCACCTTGAATGCATTTCAATTAACAGGTGTGCCTTCTTAAAAGTTAATTTGTGGAATTTCTTTCCTTCTTAATGTGTTTGAGCCAATCAGTTGCGTTGAGACAAGGTAGGGGTGGTATACAGAAGATAGCCCTTTTTGATAAAATACCAAGTTCATATTATTGCAAGAACAGCTCAAAAACAACAGTCCATCATTACTTTAAGACCTAAAGGTCAGTCAATACAGACCATTTCAAGAACTTTGAAAGTTTCTTAAAGTGCAGCCGCAAAAACCATCAAGCGTTATGATGAAACTGGCTCACATTAGGACCACCACAGGAATGGAAGACCCAGAGTTACTTCTGCTGCAGAGGATAAGTTCATTAGAGTTACCAGCCTCAGAAATTGCAGCCCAAAAAAATGCTTCACAGAGTTCAAGTCACAGACACATCTCAACATCAACTGTTCGGAGGGGACTGTGTGAATCAGGCATTCATGGTTGAATTGCTGCAAAGAAACCACTACTAAAGGACACCAATAAGAAGAAGAGTCCTGCTTGGGCCAATAAACACGAGAAATTGACATTAGACCAATGGAAATGTGTCATTTGGTCTGGAGTCCAAATTGGAGATTTTTGGTTCCAACCGCCGTGTCTTTGTGAGACGTGTGTGGGTGAACAATTGATCTCCGCATGTGTAGTTCCCACTGTAAAGCATGGAGGAGGAGGTGTTACTGTTTGGGGATGATTTGCTGGTGACACTGTCTGTGATTTATTTAGAATTCAAGGCATACTTAACCAGCATGGCTACCGCAGCATTCTGCAGTGATAGGCCATCCCGTCTGGTTTGGGCTTAATAGGACTAACATTTGTTTTTCAACAGGACAATGACCCAGCACACCTCCAGGCTGTGTAAGGGCTATTTGACCAATAAGGAGATTGATGGAGTGCTGCATCAGATGACCTGGCCTCCACAATCCCCCGACCTCAACCCAATTGAGATGGTTTGGGATGAGTCGGACGGCAGAGTGAAGGAAAAGCAGCAAACAAGTGCTAAGCATATGTGGGAACTCCTTCAAGACTGTTGGACAAGCATTCCAGGTGAAGCTGGTTGAGAGAATTCCAAGAGTGTGCAAAGCTGTCATCAAGGCAAAGGGTGGCTATTTGAAGAATGTCAAATATAACATATACAGTGGGGAGAACAAGTATTTGATACACTGCCGATTTTGCAGGTTTTCCTACTTACAAAGCATGTAGAGGTCTGTAATTTTGATCATAGGCACACTTACATATATTTCAACTGTGAGAGACGGAATCCAAAACAAAAATCCAGAAAATCACATTGTATGATTTTTAGGTAATTAATATGCATTTTATTGCATGACATAAGTATTTGATACATCAGAAAAGCAAAACTTAATATTTGGTACAGAAACCTTTGTTTGCAATTACAGAGATCATACATTTCCTGTAGGTCTTGACCAGGTTTGCACCCACTGCAGCAGGGATTTTGGCCCACTCCTCCATACAGACCTTATCCAGATCCTTCAGGTTTCGGGGCTGTCGCTGGGCAATACAGACTTTCAGATCCCTCCAAAGATTTTCTGTTGGGTTCAGGTCTGAAGACTGGCTAGGCCACTCCAGGACCTTGAGATGCTTCTTACGGAGCCACTCCTTAGTTGCCCTGGCTGTGTGTTTCGGGTCGTTGTCATGCTGGAAGACCCAGCCACGACCCATCTTCAATGCTCTTACTGAGGGAAAGAGGTTGTTGGTCAAGATCTCGCGATACATGGCCCCATCCATCCTCCCCTCAATACGGTGCAGTCGTCCTGTCCCCTTTACAGAAAAGCATCCCCATAGAATGATGTTTCCACCTCCATGCTTCAAGGTTGGGATGGTGTTCTTGGGGTTGTACTCATCCTTCTTCTTCCTCCAAACACGGCGAGTGGAGTTTAGACCAACAAGCTCTATTTTTGTCTTATCAGACCACATGACCTTCTCCCATTCCTCCTCTGGATCGTCCAGATGGTCACTGGCAAACTTCAGACGGGCCTTAAGCAGGGGGACCTTGCGTGCCCAGCAGGAATTTAATCCATGACGGCGTAGTGTGTTACTAATGGTTTTCTTTGAGACTGTGGTCCCAGCTCTCTTCAGGTCATTGACCAGGTCCTGCCGTGTAGTTCTGGGCTGATCCCTCACCTTCCTCGTGATCATTGATGCCCCACGAGGTGAGATCTTGCATGGAGCCCCAGACCAAGGGTGATTGACCGTCATCTTGAACTTCTTCTATTTTCTTATAATTGCTCCAACAGTTGTTGCCTTCTCACCAAGCTGCTTGCCTATTGTCCTGTAGCCCATCCCAGCCTTGTGCAGGTCTACAATTTTATCCCTGATGTCCTTACACAGCTCTCTGGTCTTGGCCATTGTGGAGAGGTTGGAGTCTGTTTGATTGAGTGTGTGGACAGGTGTCTTTTATACAGGTAACAAGTTCAAACAGTTGCAGTTAATATAGGTAATGAGTGGAGAACAGGAGGGATTCTTAAAGAAAAACTAACATGTCTGTGAGAGCCGGAATTCTTACTGGTTGGTAGGTCATCAAATACTTATGTCATGCAATAAAATGCAAATTAATTACTTAAAAATCATACAATGTGATTTTCTGGAGTTTTGTTTTAGATTCCGTCTCTCACAGTTGAAGTGTACCTATGATAAAAATTACAGACCTCTACATGCTTTGTAAGTAGGAAAACCTGCAAAATCGGCAGTGTATCAAATACTTGTTCTCCCCCCATCAAATACTTGTTCTATGTTGATATGTTTAACACTTTTTTGGTTACTACATGATTCCATATGTGTTATTTCATAGTGTTGATGTCTTCACTATTATTCTACAATGTAAAAAATAGTAAAAATAAAGAAAAATCCTGGAATGAGTGGGTGTCCAAACTTTTGACTGGTACTGTACGTAAGAGTATCTTGGAAAGATATATGTGTGCTGAACAGATTTGCAATTTCAAAATGATACAAGTGACTCATTTTCTTCAAGGCTTATAAATTAAACAACATCATCCCTGTGCTGTGTACAGTGAATCTGATTTCCACCCTAGTCATCCAAAGCTTTGATTTAAGATCAGACCCCTTCTTACTTATAGATGCTATGATATTCTTGCATCTATTATATGCTTGGTGGAATGGGTGTTGCACTATAAAGGAAATGCATTATGGATTCTAAGAGTGAGACTTTGTCTCAAATGGCACCCTTTTCCCTATATAGTGCACTATTTTTGACAAGATCCCTATGAGCCCTGGTCAAAACTAGGGCACTATGTAGGGAATACAGTGCCGTTTGGGACATAACATGAAACTGTGTTAGTTCTGTGGAGAACAGAGCAGAGAGACTATTTTAGCAGGAGAATACTACAGTACCTGTAGGAATCCAATCATGTCATTGTGAGACAGAGCAAAATGAACATGAACAGGAACATGGCGCCTATGGGAGCCAGCCATCCACCAGAGACCTAAATCTACTGTACACTACATAGTTTATTTCTTTCACACAAATGTACATCTTTCTTTAATCTGTCACAATTAATGAGGTGGCTGAAATTATGAATCTGTGTTGAAATTCCAGTTAACAGGAAAATGTACAGTCGTGGTCAAAAGTACTAATTTTCACAAAGTCTGCTGCTTCAGTTTTGATGATGGTAATTGGCATATACTCCAGAATGTCATGAAGAGTGATCAGATTAATTGCAATTAATTGTAAAGTCCCTCTTTGCCATGAAAATGAACTTATCCCCCAAAAACATTCCCACTTCATTTCAGCCCTGCCACAAAAGGACCAGCTGCCATCATGTCAGTGATTCTCTCGTTAACACAGGTGAGAGTGATGACGAGGACAAGGCTGTCATGCTGATTGACTTAGAATAACAGACTGGAAGCTTTAAAAGGAGGGTGGTGCTTGAAATCATTGTTCTTCCTCTGTTAACCATGATTACCTGCAAGGAAACACGTGCCGTCATCATTCCTTTGCACAAAAAGGGCTTCACAGGCAAGGATATTGCTACTAGTAAGATTGCACCTAAATCAACCATTTATCGGATCATCAAGAACTTCAAGGAGAGAGGTTCAATTGTTGTGAAGAAGGCATCAGGGCGCCCAAGAAAGTCCAGCAAACGCCAGGACCGTCTCATAAAGTTGATTCAGCTGCGGGATCGGGGCTCCACCAGTGCATAGCTTGCTCAGTAATGGCAGCAGGCAGGTGTGAGTGCATCTGCATGCACAGTGAGGCAAATACTTTTGGAGGATGGCCTGGTGTCAAGAAGGGCAGCAAAGAAGCCAATTTCTCTCCAGGAAAAACATCAGGGACAGACTGATATTCTGCAAAAGGTACAGGGATTGGACTGCTGAGGACTGGGGTAAAGTTATTTTCTCTGATGAATCCCTTTTCCGATTGTTTGGTGCATCCGGAAAACACCTTGTCCGGAGAAGACAAGGTGAGCGCTACCATCAGTCCTGTGTCATGCCAACAGTAAAGCATCCTGAGACCATTCATGTGTGGGGTTGCTTCTCAGCCAAGGGAGTGGGCTCACTCACATTTTTGCCTAAGAACACAGCCATGAATAAAGAATGGTACCAACACATCCTCTGAGAGCAACTTCTCCCAACCATCCAAGAACAGTTTGGTGACGACCAATGCCCTTTCCAGCATGATGGAGCACCTTGCCATAAGGCAAAAGTGATAACTAAGTGGTTCGGGGAACAAAACATAGAAATGTTGGGTCCATGGCCAGGAAACTCCCCAGACCTTAATCCCATTGAGAACTTGTGGTCGATCCTCAAGAGGGGGGTGGACAAACAAAAACTCACAAATTCTGACAAACTCCAAGAATTGATTATGCAAGAATGGGCTGCCATCAGTCAGGATGTGGCCCAGAAGTTAATTGACAGCATTCCAGGGCGGATTGCAGAGGTCTTGAAAAAGAAGGGTCAACACTGCAAATATTGACTCTTTGCATAAACTTAATATAATTGTCAATAAAAGCCTTTGACACTTATGGAATGCTTGTAATTATACTTCAGTATACCATAGTAACATCTGACAAAAATATCTCATAACTCTGAAGCAGCAAACTTTGTGAAGACCAATACTTGTGTCATTCTCAAAACTTTTGACCACGACTGTATATACAGATTATATCTCTATCTATCTCTGTGGGTGAGATAGATTCAGCCACTTGCAAATTGAAGGAAAATTATGAAACACAGAGAAATGAAACATACATTATATTGTATGTTATTTTGTTTTTTCTTGGTCACATTTTTGAGGAAGCCTGCCTTCCCTTGGCAATCATGAATACACGCCACTGCACACACACACCACAGATGAATCCCACTCTGTCGCTATGCTATCACACAAATGCCACAGATTTATAAGGAGATGTAAAGATTATGCCTTTCGGAGTAATTATTGTTTGTTGATGATGTTGGAATAGGGATGTCAGGCTCTGGCAATATGACTTGGAATGTGTCTCATATACATATAATCCTATATGCATACTGTAGGCGATATGAAATGTGATTTTCCTTTCTGGCCTTCAGTATGAGGAACCATGGACCATAGTTTTGCTGAGGCCTGAATTTACGCCATTCTGAATTTACGGCAACAGAGTAGGAACATGAAGAGCTGGTTAAAGTCACTTTATTTCCAGGTACCCGTTCTAATGAGCTCATGTTTTGACCTTGACACAATTGCAGCTACTTATACTCTCTTAGGAAAATAACTTCAGGTTTAATAGAAATGTACATTGGTTTGTGAGAATCTTTATGTTTTTTCCACGATGGACTCCCCTTCTAGCTAATCGATGGTGTCCAGCCTGCCACGCAGCTTCGGTTTTTATGTCTAATGTATTCTCTGTTCACATTTTTTACAAAGCTCAGCTGACCCAGACACTTTATTAATGAGGGAGTCACAGGGACATTTGTGGTGAAAGTTATTTAAACCCTTATCATTAATTCAAAAACCAGCGGCTGATATTTTGAGTTACGTTGAAGGATGCGGCTCAGATACGGCTCATAGGCCTACATCATTGCCCGGCCGGCCGGCAGGTGTCATCAATCTATGGGTCGTAGTAAGTTCTAGGCCAGCAGATCTTTGATTTTCTATTGATGATTGGAATTGCGTTTCGCTAGACAGATAGAGATGAAGCTCTCAGTCATGAAGCTTAAAATACAACAACATCTTAATCCACTGATCAATACATTTGGACAGCTAGAAATAACACTATAAAGTATATATAGAATGGGGCAATCTAGGACAGGCTCAGAGAGGCAGGCAGGGAGGCTCAGACGCAGAGAAAATTGAATCTTCAGTGGAGAGAAGAAACAAATGTTGTTTCTTATTGTTTGTCTTCATCTTTAGCAATGACTCACCTTCATTGTATTTGTACAGCATGTACATATATTTTCTTAACTTAGCTGTTTGATTGAATAATAAAGTAATGAGTTCATGATATTTCTAAAACAATGTGTTTGTTTGTTTGATTTGGTTCAGTTATTTTCCTCTGTCATGTTATTGACTTGAAGCCGTGAGGTGACATACAGTGTAGGTTTAAGCTATGGCTGTAGTCTGCAGCCATATTCTAAGGCATAGATGTGACACAAAATCACATAGATGATCTGAAGTATGTAGTAGTCACTCATTTCCATGTTCGTGGTCATGTCAACGCCACACATTTGGCACGTCAAGACCCGTGACATACTACAACCATAGATAAACGGAAATGCCTTTCATAGCCTTTCATCAACATGTCAGAATACGCAAACCACCAACCTCTGATATCAGCCCATTTAAATGTATAGAGCGCAGCGCTTCATCTCCATCTCTCTCCGCATGAGGTTTCACAGCAAATTCATCAGAAGAGTTCCATCAGGGGCCACCATAAGATGCCCGGGCCGACCGCTGAGCGCGGCGCTCCACGACTCCACATTGTTAGACTAATGAAGGGACAGGATTT
The DNA here is from genome assembly GCF_020615455.1 of Coregonus clupeaformis. Classification (NCBI taxonomy): domain Eukaryota; kingdom Metazoa; phylum Chordata; class Actinopteri; order Salmoniformes; family Salmonidae; genus Coregonus; species Coregonus clupeaformis. The sequence goes on from NC_059205.1 coordinate 24,367,311, forward strand.
GATTAAAACATTTAAAACATTTGGTCCCTGATGCGGCACAAAGAGGGTCCCCTACTGAGCGCACTTAACACCCGCCGGTCGCTAGGCTGAATGGAGTGGACACCCCGGTGCTATCCCCCGTTCACAAAGGTGAGTTGACAAATCACTGACTGGGTCCCAAATGGCACCCTATTCCCTACACAGTGCACTACTTTTGTTCAAAAGGAGTGTACTATATAGGGAATAGGGTGCCATTTGGGACGCATCCATAGTAATGCATTCACCAGGGCGCTTCCCTCCCCTCTTCCCTCGCTCCCGTCCTCTCTCCACGCTTGCAATGACACCAGTCGTTAAAAATTCATTTGACGGTTTGTGTGTCAGCTCCTCGCTGATGTCACCCCTGATAGCTGGCTGTGTAGAGAGGGTAACGTTTTCCTTGGCCTGGGGGGAATGTAGAGATCAGTGAATATAGTAACCTAGTAGGGCGACTCTCTGTGGCATTGCTACAAAATGGGGTTAAGGAGATATAAAATGTTGTAGAAAATGGCTAGTTCCAGTCCTGTTTGCTCAAGTAGCCAAACAATATCAGAAACCGCCTTATGCTCCACAGGAAGTGAATGTGAGCAAAGGAAGAAAGTTATGTAAGGATATATTGTATTATTACAGTGAAACATTAGATCTGTTTCATGAAGATTATAATGCACTAAAGAGGTATACCATGAATATTGGCACATCTAAGGGCTTTTAGCCGTGACATTGTTCATATACAGTACCATGTCTTCTGTGTGCATTATCACTTAAGTAATCTACAGTCAATTGGAGCTTCTAGGGAAATAATCATTTATAGAAGACACATTTGAGGCTGGCTCAAACAAACTGTAACACTTTATTTGGATAGTCAATCTGTAGATGCTCTACAGACTATCAGTACCATTTCAACTAACTATCTACACTCTTAGAAATAAGGGTATGGAATTGTTCCCTGGGGTACAAAAATATCAAAATACACATAATGTACCTTCAGAGGTACACATATGATCTCAAATGGTACTGTTTGGTGCCTTTTAGGGTACGTGTGCGGATAAAGAGTATGATGGTACATTTTTGTACCTAATATTTTGAATGTTAAGGTAAAATCATCGCACTCTCACTTTCAAAATACATTGAAGGTACATTTCTGTTTCCCAGGGTACAAACTCTTGATGGTAATGATCTGTACCTTTGCTTAGCAGAAAAGTAATGTACTGAAGAAAGCTACATATTTGTACCCACCATAAAGTACAAAAATGAATCATTTTTGCCACCTAAAAGGAACTAACAGCTTTGTCACTGGGGTGGTACCCTAAAAGCCACATTTGTACCATAATCATGATCATATTTCCCAGCATGCTCTACTGCAGGTAGATTTTTATGAATTGTTTTTAATAGCTGTGTTTTTGCATGTATTCTTTTTCACGTCTGGCGGTATATCAAACGGTAATCTCGGGACCAAGTCGGCCAGATCTTTGACGAGTTTGGCTTGGGAACTAATGTGACGTTTGGCACACTCCAACGCAGTATTGGGACAATTAACTTTAATCAATACTCTGTTATGGACCTGTCCACTGTCACATGAATCACCCAATTCAAACACAACCCCTGGCTCATTTTATTTATATTTTTTGTTTAACTAGGCAAGTCAGTTAAGAACAAATTCAAATTTACAATGACGGCCTACCCCGGACGACGCTGGGCCAATTGTGCGCCGCCCTATGGGACTCCCAATCATGGCCGGTTGTGATACAGCCTGGAATCAAACCAGGGTCTGTAGTGACGCCTCTAGCACTGAGATGCAGTGCCTTAGACTGCTGCGCCACTCATAACGCCAGCCAGGCCAGAGCTCTGATCGAGGCAGCAATACACCCTTCATCCACTGTTGAATCAATACAGTTGATAACTTTGAAAAGAACCCTTGTGTGTGTGTGTTATTTGGTAATGGGTAATGCCCAAAGAGAGGGGTTTTGAACTGAGACGGGAGAGTAGATGTGGAGGCCTGGAGGTCTGGGGTTCCAGGGAGTAAGCTGGACTCTCAGGCCAGGGGAGCAGGTGGGCAGGGGCAGAGACAGAGTGTGAGAGCCAGGCAGGCGGGTAGAGGGCGAGACAAAGATGGGGGCTCTGGCTCCTGAGATAGGGGGCCAGGTGCATGGGCCAGTTGCTCCTCTACTCTCCCTAACTGGCCAACACCTCTCTCTCTGGGCATCACCCATCACCACATCCCGGCCAGGGCTCAGCCACCTAAACAACCTTGACTACGAGGCGAACCGGGTCACCCGTACATCAGCACCACTCTCAAAGCTGTGTACGGGTTACCAGCTACACATGGTAACCCGTTCGGTCACCAGGAGCATGTTGGACTGCCTGTACATAGTACCGTTCTGCTTTCAGAGATAATTGAGCTCTCTCATTGATTTGTTTTGGGTTCCCAGGTGACTGTGGTAAAAAATGCTGTAAAACAAACAGTGGCGCCCCCCAGTGGCCGACCCTGCGTGGTGGCCATGGCCCCCTCTCCCTGGGTCTCCCCCAATCCAGCCATGGACTCCCAGCCCACCCCTGAGGGCCCCTGGAGCTATTCCCCCTAGCTGCACATGGTAACCCGTTCGGTCATCAGGTGCACATTTGGACTTCAACTTGGAGGTCCGGGAATTTGACACTCGATGGCTGGGCATTAGCAAAGCTTGTGCGGGGCTTGGCTTATGTCAACTTTGTGGCCTCTCTCATAGAAGCCCCACTCGGTTCCAGGTTGACCAGACAGGTACCGGCAAGAGCATGCAGGGTCCTTCACACGCCTGTTTCTCACACAAAAAAGACAGCCATCCCTTCGACAATCTCCAGGTCGATCTCTTAGCCTCCAGGACCTTCTGGCTCCAGGGCTTTGGTGCAGCAGGTGTCCATTTTGGGCTGAGCTGGGCTGGGTGTCCTTCTGGCCATTTGGGACCTGGGGAGCTGGGTTCCCAGGTCTGGGATCCAAATGCTTAGCCTGCCGGAGCAGGGCTCGAACTAGCCTTCGCGACTGATAAGGTGAGAGCTCTACCTGTTGACCCAGCGAGCCATATGACTAGCAGAGGGCGCCGAGGGGTGCTATGATTCCCAGAATCCATCCACCATATGCATACCAATTGGTCCCAGCTGGGGGCTAACTATCTGCCAAGCAGCTGGGGCTCATCAGCCCCTTCTTTACGATTAGGGTTAGGTTTAGAATAAGGGTGAAGGTTAGGGCTAAGGTAAGGGTTAAGGTTAAGGTTAGGATAAGGGATAGAGTTAGGGTTAAAACTCAGGGTTAGTACACTCTTAGAAAGGAAAGTGTAGATTTGTTACTAAAGGGGTACAAACACTTGTGTAACGATCCCGGCTGTCTGAGTCGGGGTCTGGTCGTAATCTCCAGTTTCCCGAGGGTTCGGGAATGCTCCGGGGAGCGCTCTGGTTTCCGCACCTGATTCCTGTTAGCAATCGGCACACCTGGGCCTAATCAGCACCTTTCTTAGGCTCTGGCCCAACATCCAGTTCCTGCCGGATCGTTAGCCATGAACAGTAGGTGTTCTGTGTATCAGTTGAGCGTTCTAGCGTGAGTTTTGTTATTTTGTACTTTGTTGAGTTTTTGTGTCCTTACCTCCGTTTTTGTTCCACCTGCAGTCACACGTCCGGAACCTTCACCCCACCTCTGCCTGATGGTCGGCGGCTGCCGAGCCATCACTGGACCCAGACTGCACCCCCAACTACTCAACCACGCCGCCCGCTCTGTCCCTGGATTATTCTGCACCTTTTTGTTATCTGAATAAACCCTCACTTTCGTTCAACTCTCCTTGTCCTGGTCTGCTTCTGGGTTCTGGCTGAGGGAACTGTGACAGAACGATCCGGCCAAATATGAACCCAGCGGACCTGGACTCTGTTCGCCATGCCATTACCCAGCAGGAGAAGATGTTGGGCCATCATAGCATGGTACTACAGGAGATCGCGTTGTCAGTTCGGAACCTTTCTACCGGCCTGACGGAGGTCCAGAACCAACGCCAGTGTCCGGTGGAGGACCCACTACCGGTTTCACCCATCTCGTCTGCCGCTTCTGAAGTTGTGTCCCTCCGTGAGCCCAAGGTTCCGACGCCGGAGAAGTATGAGGGGGAGCTGGGAAGATGCCGTTCCTTCCTTATGCAGTGTGGATTAGTGTTCGATCTACAGCCCTACTCTTATGCCACTGACAAGGCTAGGATAGCCTTTTTGATTGAGTTGCTGCGTGGTCGAGCGCTGGAGTGGGCTTCAGCCGTTTGGGAACGACAGGATCCCTGCATGGCTTCATACCAGGGGTTCACGGCCGAGATGAGGAAGCTCTTCGACCATTCCGTCCGAGGGAGGGACGCAGCTAGGCGTCTGTTTTCTCTTCACCAAGGAACTCGCAGCGTGGCCGACTTCGTGATCGAGTTCAAGACGTTGGCTGTGGAGAGTGGGTGGAACGAGGAGTCTTTGCAAGCGGCCTTTTACCAGGGCCTGTCGGAGCAGCTCAAGGATGAGTTGATCTCCTATCCGGAGCCTAGTGACCTGGACAGCTTGGTAGCCTTGTCTATTCGGGTGGATAATCGAGTCCGAGAGCGAAGGAGGGAGAAGCAATGGGGTCCGTCCAATCGATCAGCTTCTCAGTTCCCAGTCGGGTCGGGTGGTGGACCAGAACACGTCGATCATTCTCCACCACTAAGGATTAGTGGAGAGGACCTCTCTCCCGATTCTGAACCCATGCAAGTGGGGCGGCACGGGTTAACCAAGGAGGAGCGTCAACATAGACGTAAGACCAACTGCTGCCTCTACTGTGGTCGCTCGGGACGTTACATCTCCACCTGTTCCCGGCGGTCGTCAAACTGCCCGGCTCGCTAAAGTTGGGAGGACTTTTAGCGAGCCAGTTTCAACCTCTCAGTACCTCTGTCAGACCCCGCTTCCCGGCTACCCTTGTGAACAGGAATCAGAGCTTAGCGCTTAACGCTTTTATCGATTCAGGGGGCCGATGGAAGCTTTCTTGATGCCGAGTTGGTGGAACAGCTGGGGCTTTCCAAGGAGCAATTGCCGGAAGCCATTGAAGCGACCACTCTGAACGGCAGTAGTCTGGCACGTATCACGATGAGGACTGAACCGGTTAAGATGCGGTTGTCAGGGAATCATTCTGAGATGATTTCATTTTTCATTCTGCCGTCTTCCCATGTTCCTCTGGTCCTTGGATACCCCTGGCTGAAGGAACACAATCCCACGTTCGATTGGGTGACGGGCAAGGTAACGAGTTGGAGCCTGGATTGTCATGCTAACTGTCTCAAGACTGCCTGCCCCCATTCGGTTCCCAGTCAGGTGATTGAGGCTAAACCTCCAGATTTGTCCCTGGTTCCCGAGACATATCACGATTTGGGGAAGTTTTCAGTAAGCAGAAGGCTCTGTCACTCCCTCCCCACCGACCATATGATTGTGCCATCAACCTGGTCCCTGGAGCTGTCTACCCCAAGGGAAGGTTATACAGTATCTCCCGACCTGAACGTGAGGCGTTGGAGACCTACATCAAGGAGTCCCTAGCTGCTGGTCTCGTTCGTCCCTCGTCATCACCCCTGGGGGCAGGATTCTTCTTTGTGGGTAAGAAGGATGGCTCTCTTCGACCATGTATTGACTATCGGGGGTTGAATGACATCACGGTCAAGAACAAGTATCCCCTGCCCTTGATGAGTTCTGCCTTCGACTCCTTACAGGGTGCTACGGTGTTCACCAAGTTAGACCTACGCAATGCGTATCACCTGGTCCGGATCAGAGAGGGGGACGAGTGGTTGACGGGTTTCAATACACCGATGGGGCACTTCGAGTATCAGGTGATGCCGTTTGGACTGACCAATGCTCCAGCGGTATTCCAGAGTATGGTGAACGACGTCCTGAGAGATATGATCGGTCTCTTCGTGTTTGTTTACCTGGATGACATTCTGATCTTCTCGAAGGAACCTTCCGACCACGTCCAGCATGTCCGGCAGGTCCTGCAGCGATTATTGGAGAATCGCCTGTTCGTGAAGGCCGAGAAGTGCGAGTTTCACGCCCACCACGACATCCTTTCTCGGGTACATCATCTCCAGGGGTGAGATTAGGATGGACCAGGAGAAGGTTAGAGCGGTTCTGGAATGGGCCCAGCCCGGTACGAGATTGCAGCTCCAGAGATTTTTGGGGTTTGCGAATTTCTACCGCAGATTCATCCGGGATTACAGCCGTGTGGCCGCTCCATTAACTGCCTTGACTTCCAGCATCAGGACCTTCAAGTGGAATCCGGAGGCGGATCGAGCGTTTCTGGATTTGAAGAGGCGATTCACCAACGCACCGATTCTCTCTCAACCGGACACGGCCCGTCAGTTCGTCGTTGAAGTGGACGCGTCTGATGTGGGAGTTGGCGCCATCCTGTCGCAGCGATGCTCCACGGACAGTAAACTCCATCCCTGCGCCTACTACTCTTGTCGCCTTTCGCCTGCGGAGAGGAATTACGATGTGGGTAACCGGGAGCTTCTCGCGGTTAAACTTGCCTTGGAGGAGTGGCGCCACTGGTTGGAGGGGGCGGAGCAACCGTTTATTGTCTGGACTGACCACAAGAATCTTGCTTACGTGCAATCGGCTAAACGTCTCAACTCCCGTCAGGCCAGGTGGGCGTTGTTTTTCGGACGATTCAAGTTTGCCCTGACGTTCCGACCTGGATCTAAGAACGGCAAGGCGGACGCCTTGTCCCGGATGTTCTCCAAGACGGAGGAGAGTGGGTCCAAGACCGAGACTATTCTCCCCGGAACTGCGTCGTGGGAGCAGTGATGTGGAAGATTGAGGAGGAGGTGCTGGCGGCCCTTCGGACTCAGCCCGGTCCCGGTAACGGTCCACCCGGTCGGTTGTTTGTGCCTGAGTCGGTTCGTCCTGCTGTCCTCAAATGGTCCCACGCCAGCAAGATGGCTTGTCACCCCGGCGTGGCTCGGACGATGGCGTTTCTTCGCAGACGTTTTTGGTGGCCTGCCATGGCCGAGGATACTCGGGGTTTTGTTGCTGCCTGTCCAGTGTGTGCGCAGAATAAGAGTACCAATCGGCCCAGCTCTGGACTACTTCATCCCCTTCCTATTCCCCGGCGTCCATGGTCGCATCTGGCCCTGGACTTCGTCACGGGGTTGCCCGCTTCTGAGGGGAACACGGTCGTTCTGACTATCGTGGACAGATTCAGCAAGTTCGCCCACTTTGTGCCTATTGCCAAGCTTCCCTCTGCCTCGGAGACGTCCGAGATCCTGGTTAGGGAGGTTTTCAGGGTCCACGGTTTGCCCAGTGATATCGTTTCCGACCGTGGCCCTCAGTTTACCTCTGCTGTCTGGAAGTCCTTCTGTTTGGCCATTGGAGCTACAGTCAGTCTCACATCTGGTTTTCACCCCCAATCCAATGGTCAGGCGGAGAGAGCCAACCAGAAGATGGAATCCACGCTACGCTGTCTGGTCTCTTCCAACCCCACCTCCTGGGCCTCTCAGTTGCCTTGGGTTGAGTATGCCCACAATACTCTCCCTACATCGGCCACTGGGATGTCTCCCTTCCAGTGCCTGTATGGCTACCAACCTCCCCTGTTCCCTTCTCAGGAGAAGGAGCTCTCAGTGCCTTCTGTTCAGGCCCATATTCGTCGTTGCCACCGGACCTGGCATCGGGCCAGAAAGGCACTCCTTAGAGGTTCGGACCGGTATCAGCTCCAGGCGAATCGTCGCCGGATCCCCGCTCCCACCTATACCATCGGAGATAGGGTTTGGTTGGCCACACGGGATCTTCCGTTACGGACTGAGTCTAGGAAGTTGTTACCGAAGTTTATTGGTCCGTTTGTGGTGGAGAAGGTGATCAATCCAGTGGCAGTGCGACTCAAACTACCGAGGACGCTCAGAGTCCATCCCACCTTTCATGTCTCCTGCCTCAAGCCTGTCTTCCTCAGTCCTCTGTTGCCTCCTCCGCCTCCTCCTCCTCCTCCTCGGATGATCGGAGGTGGTCCTGCCTACACGGTGCGTCGCATTATGGATGCCAGACGGCGGGGCCGGGGTTTCCAGTATCTCGTGGACTGGGAGGGGTATGGTCCGGAGGAGAGGAGTTGGATTCCGCGGCGACAGGTCCTAGATGCGGATCTCATCAGGGACTTTTACCGCCTCCATCCTGGCGCTCCGGGGAGTCCGCCCGGTGGCGTTCGTCGGAGGGGGGGTACTGTAACGATCCCGGCTGTCTGAGTCGGGGTCTGGTCGTAATCTCCAGTTTCCCGAGGGTTCGGGAATGCTCCGGGGAGCGCTCTGGTTTCCGCACCTGATTCCTGTTAGCAATCGGCACACCTGGGCCTAATCAGCACCTTTCTTAGGCTCTGGCCCAACATCCAGTTCCTGCCGGATCGTTAGCCATGAACAGTAGGTGTTCTGTGTATCAGTTGAGCGTTCTAGCGTGAGTTTTGTTATTTTGTACTTTGTTGAGTTTTTGTGTCCTTACCTCCGTTTTTGTTCCACCTGCAGTCACACGTCCGGAACCTTCACCCCACCTCTGCCTGATGGTCGGCGGCTGCCGAGCCATCACTGGACCCAGACTGCACCCCCAACTACTCAACCACGCCGCCCGCTCTGTCCCTGGATTATTCTGCACCTTTTTGTTATCTGAATAAACCCTCACTTTCGTTCAACTCTCCTTGTCCTGGTCTGCTTCTGGGTTCTGGCTGAGGGAACTGTGACAACTTGTCACTGGGTGTGGCTTTGTGACAATGAACACACAAGCAGCTGATCACTGATTTGAAGGCTGCAATGCAGTTCAGACTGCTATCGCTGGTTAAGGTTTGTTCTGATTGAATCTAGGCCCTAGTTAATTTTTTCAGATAGAAATAACATAAATCTCCTTGCACTTGATAAGAGCTATTGATAAGAGCTAAGTAACTGAGTAAGCCAATTTGGATAAGGGGATTGTAAATATAAATGACAATTGTTTTAGATATATTTTACCTTATGATTGCTGGAGACAAATGTGAAACCAGTCATATGGCAGAAAACTGAAGCATATCAACATATCACCTTTTCCACAGTGAAGTTTATGAAATACTGGCCTTATAACTTGGGATGAAATTTGGAGACACAAGCTATAGGCTTCTGTAGCCATGCGCAAATTACAGTATAGTGCCAAACCTACCGAGTTGATTTATGATTTTAAGAATGTTTAATTATATGCCCTTTTCACTGTACTTTTCACTGTATTTTTTTCAATTTGTATCTTTTCAAATATCAGCCACTATCGGTAGCCACCGTTAGTTATACCCACATACATTTATAACTATCACTGATTTAAGTGTTAGTTTCCTTACATGTTGCATCATTCCATTGCATCATTAGTTTACCTTTCTTTCCTCGTGTGGTTGTTCCTGAGGATCGCTAGCAAAAGTGGATAATTATGGAACACAGACCAAACGTAGCAGTTTAAACCTGGAGCCTGGCACACGGTTCACAACGACTGGACCATGTCATCACAGTCCCATTAGTGAGGATTATTAGGGTTGATTTATAGACTACCATATAGACTACCGTTCAACCCCTATTGTAATCTTTCCTCAACTTCCACTATTTCATGGATTGACAAATGTAGTATGGCAACTTTCAGGATGAATCAAACCACTGTATTTTGGATTCACAAATATATTTTGTGCTGTTTTTTATTATTCATAAAACTTTCGCAAGCAGTTGCTTAATAACAGATAGTTTGTTGATAGTATGGTCATCTGCAGAGCATCAGACTATTCAAATAAAGTATGACCCAAATTGACAATACATTATGATAATAAAATTGCTTAAGCATAATCATGGCTCTATTGTGAAAAACAGTGATTTATTCACAGATAAATTGTTGTGTTTACACATAGTTGATGCCCTAGATATTCATCTACAAAAGGTAATTGCTTGCTATCCTCACACAATAGTGTAGGAGAGTTAAAATTGTTATTCCATCAAACTTCTAATTATTAGAATAGTACACAACACAGAACAGAACATCCAGGTTAAGGGTCAGTGGCCCAAGCCTGCGAACAGGATACTAGAGGACCAAGTGATAACAGTAGCCAACAAGGCAATGATAACAGTGAAGAGTCTCAGAAGCCCATAGGGGGGTGAAAATGAAAACCAAACCCAGTTGCAAGCAGAGTTAGTCAAACAACTGGGCAGTGAAATAAGAAATCAATTTGCTGCTAGTCTAACAGGGGCTGCTCCATGCACTCCCCAGCCCACAGCACAAATATCTGATTGGTCAAAGGTCAGCCTAATTCTGAAGTCAGACATCAGATAACCACCCCACTTCAGGAGTGATAGCACAGACCGGTGCACAGTGACTGAATGGCAAGAAATGATGCAAGCTTACCTGAAAAAGAAAGGATACAGTATATCAGAACATGGGCAAAAGATACAGAACAGACTAATGGGGCGGGCTAAAGACATAGTCAGGATTGGGCTCTGTGGAAACCCCCTCGTTAACATAAGCAGAGACCCTGAAGCCATATACAATATCCTGAGGCAGCACTTTGGAGAGGCAATCTCATCCACAATTCTATTAGGATACTTCTATGAAACCTTACCAAGACAGTCAGAGAGCTGCTTGGATTATTGGGTCAGACTGAACAAAGCAATTGACCTTGCCAATGAGTGCTTGCAAAGACAGGGGAAAAGAGTGGATGATCCAGGTCATGAGGTGACAATGTTTGTTAAGCACTGCTCTGACTCAGCAATATATGCCGCCCTTAGGTGCAATCCTATTGACAATTGGACAGGCAATGATTGACAGCCATCACAGAGACAAACAGTCAGCCAGACACAGGGCACAGAGTACTGCCAAGGTAGAAGACGGGATGACCCCCAACGCTTGGTGTATGACTCAACAACAAGCTGTCGGTCATGATAATTCAGCCACACCCACTAACAGTTATCAGGCTTCATTGAACAAAGTGATTTCTCCCATGTTAACATGTTACACCCCCACAGAACACAATGGATACAAAGACAGAGCAATGGCAGTCTTTTCTATGTTCCAGTAATAGTGCAAGAAATTGTAGCACTTCAAGCTCTGATAAATACTGGGTCTACAACCTGCACGTTAAGTGAGTCAGCTGAAGACTCACTTCTGAGATGGAACGTGATAAAACCAGGGTCTAGAAAGCCAACTCAAGTAGTTATTGTAGGCTGTGGGGGCAAACAGGAACAACCTAAGTATGAATATGATATTTTATATTACAAGATGGCAGTGTCTGTTTTAGTTGTACCTGGACAGATAGACGGCATTATAGTTGGATCGAACGCCATAAAACACATGATGCAACAGGTTAAGAAAACAAAGTGGTAATGAGAAAGCCTCTCTAAACCTGCCAAAGAAGATTCACATGGACTTTTACTCAGCATGCTAGCCAACGTGAACCACTGGCATGGTGACAAGATACCAGACAAAGTGGGAACTGTAGTGCTCAAGCAGAGTGTGACTCTCATGCCTCAGCATGAACATTTAGTCTGGGGAAAACTGAAATGAAAGGTACCTCTATCAGCTGGTAGTACTGTAGTCGTAGAGGCCACTACAGCACGATCTGCACCAATACATTTCTAGGGGTGACAAGTGGGTCCCCATGAAAGTGATCAACATGTTGGACCGCCCTATTGTTCTCCGCCGTAACACCAAGCTGGCTGACGTGCACCCATGCCCAGTCCTAGAAGACCTAGAGCGCTATGACAACCATGTTCAAGGCCCCAATAAGGTCCAGTTTGCTGTTCAGAATGTCACCCAAGCCGGGGAAGAACGTTCAGTGAGTGGGGAAAGGGCAAAGAGGAAGTATCTACAAAAGTTGAACGAGCTAGGCTTAACAGAAGTTGATATAGAGTCCTGTGAAGTGTCTGACATGTGGAAAGGAAAACTAGTGGACCTTATTGTTCAGTATGGAGGCATCTTCTCCAGGGACCGACTTGACTGTGGGGAAGCGAAGAGCGCAATCCACCGGATCCGACTCAAAGATGAAAAGCCTTTCAGGCTGCCGTACAGGAGGGTTCAACCATCCGACTACCAGAAACTGAGGCAGACATTGGAGGAGATGGAGGAGCGGGTATCATCCGTAAGTCCAGTAGTGAGTGCCCCCCCCATCCTGGTTTGGAAGCCATCAGGAGAACTGAGAATTTGCACTGATTTCAGATGGTTGAACCAGAGGACAGAGAAAGATGCGTACCCATTGCCCCATCAAGCTGATGCTCTTGCTGCTTTGGGAGGGAACTGCTTCTTCAGTATTATGGATTTTACTTCGGGATTCTACAACATCCCCATACATGAAGATGACCACAAGTACACAGCGTGCAACACCTGCAGGGTTATTTGAGTACAACAGAATGCCTCAAGGGTTATATGACAGCCCAGCAACATTCACCAGAAGGATGACCTCGATCTTCGGCAATTAGAACTACTTGTCCCTCCTGTGTTACTTGGATGATCTCCTGGTTTTCGAGAAGAGTGAGCAGGAAGCCCTGGTCCGTCTTGAAATGGTATTCTCCTGCCTCAAGGAACACAACCTGAAGCTAGCGCAAAAAAAATGGTACCTCCTCCGAAAATCGGTCAAGTTTTTAGGCCATATCGTCACGGCAGAGGGCATAGCAACCGACCCAGAAAAAATTGTCTGCAATCAACGACATCACAGCAGCTGACCTGATAGAAAATTATGGGATAACGGCTTCACCTACCAAGATCAGATCATTCATTGGTATGGCAAACTATTATTCCCACTTCATTGTAAGTTTCTCAGGTTTAGCCAAACCACTGTTTCATCTGACTGCAGGACAGAAAAGTAAGCGGAAAGGAGAAAAGGGAAAACCTCATGGCGGTGCCCTAAAATGTCTGAAACCTGAAGACTGTAGTTCTGAATGTGAGGAGGCACTGAAGAACTAAAGTTGCAGTCTCCCAAACATCCATGCTGGCGCACCCAGACTTTAGCAGACTGTTTCTTCTATCAACAGATGCATCAATGAATGCAGTACTTAGCCGGACACTTCAGGCTGAGAGTAGGCCCAGACTAGTAGCCTTTGCAAGCAAGACTCTGTCGAGGTCCCAGTTCCTTTTACCCAGCACACAGATTAGAGTTATTCACTCTTAAGTGGGCTGTGTGTGAGAAGTTCACCCATTGGCTGAAGGGGAACAGATTCACAGTCCTAACAGATAACAACCCCCCGACGAAGCCGAAGCTAGATGCCTGTGCGCAACGGTGGGTCTGTAAACTGTCCCCCTTCGACTTTGACTTAGTATATCCCCAGGCCCCATAATGTCCCAGCAGACCTTCTTAGTTGACAGCCGTTTGCCGGGGCTAGGAAGGCAAGTGAGTCCATCCAGGAAGGATTCAAACTGACAGTCAACATCCAAAGAGGCGAGATCCTGGCTCAAGTCTCTCCTGAAGGAGTGAAAGCAGTTTTGAAATCCTGACTGGAGAGGGATGCGAATGTGCCAGTGCGTAGCTTCCAATGAGCCCAGTATTCTGCCATCATCCTTCAGCATGAACGGGGAGCGGTTGCTCTTCCAGTCCTTTCTTCTGATGCGATATTGAGAAAACAGAAGGTGGACCAGGTGCTGGCCTGGGTGGCATAATTTGTTGAGAGGAGGAGGAGACCTTCGCAGAGAGAGAGCGCTCATGAGACTGCCCAAGTGTTGAGAATGCTGAAGCAATGGGAGAAACTCAAAATCAAGAATGGGATCCTCTATCGAAGATCTAAGGACAGAGTTGGCAAGAAGAGGCACCAGCTGGTAGTGCCAGACTCCCTTAAAGCCATCGTTCTGAGGGGAACCCACAACGACACCGGCCACCAAGGCCAGACTAGAACCCTCCATCTGGTGCGTCAAAGGTTCTTCTGGACTGGGATGGACGGGGAAGTGAAGAAGTATGTCTCCTTCTGTAAGCGCTGTGTGGTTGGCAAGACACTGGAGCCAAGGCTAGGGAATCTCTACAGACCAGCACAGTGTTGGAACTGGTGTGCATAGACTTCAGGTCAGCAGACGGAGGGAATGGAGAGAGCGTTGATGTACTCATCATCACAGACCATTTTATGAAGCTGGCACAATCATTTCCTTGCCTGAACCAGACAGCAAAGGTGTTTGCCCAGAAGTCACGCAACCAGTTTCGGTGGGACAGACAGACGAGGTGTGCACAGTTGCGTCTACTGCCTCAGCGGAGGACATAAACGCAGAAAGCGGTGACGAAAGACCAATATTCAATATGGATGAGGATTCAGAGGATCAAAGGACTGCTGCCTGGATTCTCGATGTCCAGAACCCTGAGGGGCCCACGGAACCTGGCCAGAACCCTGAAGGGCCCACGGAAGCTGAAGCCCCAAAATCTTCAGGACTGAAAGATGGAGTAAACATGAAAGAAGCCGATCCTCCAAGTCCACGGGCGGACATGATCTCCGGAGATGCAACTAGCTCAAGCACAGGGAGCTCCTCAAGGATGCCTAGTGATGATTCAAGTGATCTTTCCGAAGATGACACAAGTGGAAAAGGGACGTCGATGAGCAGTCTAGATGGCGTCAGCAGTAGAAGTGCATCAGTCAGCTGCTCTGGATGCCTAAGATCTACCAAGAGAACGAGTAACCAGAGAGAGGAAGAGCACAGAAACAGCCAGATGGCTGAGCTCAGTCCTGATACAGTCCTGAGACTCAGTGAAGGCACCTTGAGAAATTGAACCAGAAGAGTTGTGAAGTCTTTCAGAAGACTTTTAGAGTCAATGAGTCAAGTGATCGCTGAGCCTGACAAATGAGAGCATCCAGCTGCCCTGATTCAAGTCCTATCATTTTTTCTTGAAGTGTAGGCCTAAGTGTCAGAACCCCCAGTGAAACATAGAGGCCCAGAGGATAGATCAATAGAGAAATACTGTAGATTTCAAGAAAGAAGTCAATAGATTAAAGGAATGTTAAATACTTTATTAGAGGGTCATAGGTTATATGTATAAGGGCATATTTCTACCTGACAAAGTCTCTTTGCTGTCCTTCTGGACGACTTTAGGTCAAGGTTACCCCTGTGGAGGAAAAAAATCTTACCTTATGTCTTAAAGTTTGCTTAAATTAAGAAGGGGTGAGTGTAGGAGAGCTAAAATGGTTATTCCATCAAACCTCTAATTATTAGAATAGTAAACAACACAGAACAGAACATCCATGTTAAGTGGCCCAAGCCCGCAAACAGGAATGTTCCAAGTTCAGACAGAAGGGGGAATCAGATCGCTATGATCAGCAGGAACTTTACTTTGGTTTATATTTTAATTTGTTGCACTACTAGTACTGCCTGTTAATGTTAAGGAGGCAGCTACAGTAGCTGGATGATATTAACATCTTTGATTTTTATTTCATTAAATGTAGTATTTTATTTCATCTGGGTGCTTACGCAACCCACTAACACCCTGGTACTACCTGTAGCACCCGTTCTCCTCAGTCCGTGAAAACAACTTGTCAGATGGTGCATTGAACACTGATGTATTCCTGTCCTGACATTTCATAATACCATTGCAGATCTACATAAAAGCCCAAAAAGACAGCCGTGGTGTCGCTCTTCATTTCTTGGTTCTTCTGTGGTACATATAAAGACCGCTACAATAGCAAAGAGATTGAAGCCAGTTTCATTTGACATTTATTGTACATGAAAATATGGCCTAGTAATTGTAATGCATTTCAGTGTCGTATAATGAGTTGTACGCCATTTGAATTTCAGATCACCCCAAAGCTTTGTCAGGGGTCTGCTATGATGATAGAGATATGACAGCAATCATGTCACCTCCATAGAAATCATACACAGCAATCACTGTTTAATTAAATGTCCACTTGAACACTATTATGATAGCTATTACTGCACTGTGAGTATAATTGAAATTGGATTCCCAGAAATAATTAATCAGATATTATTTATAAGGCCTCATTATTTAATACTATTCAAAAAGACATGAAAAATACACATAATCACTCAGGCAGATGAAGAGAAAACATATGCTGATTCATTGCTGCCTTAACATCATCAACCTTAACACCTCTCTCGCTTTCTCTTGGCTCTCCTTCTCTTCATCGTCTCTCTCTCTCTACCTCTCAGCTCACCCAGCTCTCTCTCTCTATCTGTACTCCTTACTCTCAGCCCTCCCTCTCTCCCTCTCTCAGCTCTCTACCTTTCCATGCCAGTCTTTTCTCCCTCTACCTCTTAACAATACCTCCCTCCCTCATACCTATGTCTCTCTCTCCCTGCCTCTCTAGCTCTCTCCATCCCAGTCCATCTCTCTCTCTCCTCTCGCTTATGCAAAAACCCTGTGGATAATTTATTCAAGGCTCAGCATTTAGCAGTCTTAATCCTGGGCTGATGCTCTTAGGTGAGCCATAATTGTATGACACTGTAAAAGTGGGATTTCAGGCACTCAGATAATCAGCCACTGTTAGTTAATGCCTGAGAACGGAGGGATGGATGGAGGCAGTATTGGAGGGATGGAGTGAACGAAAGAAAAGAGATAGTAAAAAAAGAAGCCAAAGCCTTGACATGCAAGATTCAGCTGTCAGCTCGCCCGGTGAGCAGGGTCAGAATTATCCTCCTCGCTTGGCCGGTGCAGGGGGGTACGTTAACACCGCTAATGCCCAATTTTGTCCTCCCTCCTTCCCACCTCACAAAATCGTCCACCCCGTCCGCCCCAGCAGTCCCAGCCATAATGGAAGCTGACAGGATGTAAATTCATTTTTAAAAGAGTTGGCTGGCGGATGGTCATTTTTCTCATTTAGTGGTCAGATGAGCTGGCCGAGCCCCCAGCTGTCTGTCTTCCTTTCTGTGGATTAAGAGGACGAGAGGCTCAATTCAACATTTCAGGCCTTGATTACCATCTTGACGAGGCTGCTCCTCTCTCCATTTCCTTCCCTCGCTGTGTCTCTCTTTTTTCTCACTCTACCTTTCTCTCTTTCTCTCCCTCCCTCTCTTTGTCTCTGCTTCCCTCCCTAAATGGGGAAGCAGAGGGTGAAGCAGAGAGAGAGAAACAGAAAGAGAGAGCAAGTGAGAGAGAACAAGAAACCTAGGGAGGGAGGATTTTGTCAATGCTTAAAAGTATTGTGTTGCAGGTCTGTTCAGCAGCAAAAAAAAGCAGCAGCAGCGTGAGGCTACCATAGCGATGTGCTCTGCTTCCTCCGGGCGCCCCTGCCTGTCTTTCCAACCTGGCTCTCTAGCCCTCTCTTTTTCTCTCTCTCTCTTGCCTGTCTCTCTCCAGGCTCCAGCTCGGCTGGCTGTGTGTCAGAAGCTCTCTCCCTCCTCAATACACAGAGCCTATAGGAACAGCCAAACTAGCCTTAATGGACCGGCCTTATCCATGTTGCATGTGTTTGTGCTAAATACCTGATTAAGGGGTTCATAAGGACACAGGGTTTTTAAGGATATGGATAATACATAACTAAAGGTTGCACAATAGGATTTGGGGTTGATAGTAATTCTACCAGGTGATACCAGGTGTTTTTGTGTGTTTCTTTATAATTGCGTTGGTAACTGTAAGCTTATGATTTATTGTTGTCCACTCTGTCCCTGTCTTTGCTGGGTTGAAGAGCTGGCCTTAGTTATCCTGAACATGTGAAATTATTTTGTACTGTTCATGGCTCCATATACTCCATTTGTTCTGGTTCACATCTACGTTTGACCTTCCAATAAAGTCTCCAAGCCAATGTTATTTACCTTCAAGCAAGATGACCTTTTCCTTCTTTGAGTAATGAGCACTTCTGAGAACACACACATTTACAATACCGAAGTACAGTAACTAACATTCAAAGCCAGCTCCATGTCCACGTGCACCAGATGTTTGCTGGGTTCCTGTGAGGTGCATGTATAATGAGAGAAAGAGAGAGTTAGTCATTAATGCAGGCTGTTAGCAGTGGTGTAAAGTACTTAAGTAAAAATTCATGAAAATACTACTTAAGTAGTTTTTTGGGGTATCTGTACTTTACTTTACTATTTATATTTTTGACTACTTTTACTTTTACTTCACTACATTCCTAAAGAAAAGGATGTACTTTTTACTCCATACATTTTCCCTGACAACCAAAAGTACTTGTTACATTTTGCATGTCTAGTAGGACAGGAAAATTGTCTAATTCACACATTTATCAAGAGAACATCCCTGGTCGTCCCTATTGCCTCTGGACTGGCAGACTCACTAAACACATGCTTTTTTGTAAGTTATGTCTGAGTGTTGGAGCATGCCCCTGGCTATCCGTAAAAATAAGTATATATTTGCCTTATATAAGGAATTTGAAATTATTTATACTTTCACTTTTGATACTTAAGTATATTTTAGCAATTACATTTACTTTTGATACTTAAGTATATTTTAAACCAAATACTTTTAGACTTTTACTCAAGTAGTATTTTACTGGGTGACTTTCACTTTTACTTGAGTCATTTTCTACGAAGGTATCTTTACTTTAACTCAAGTAGGACAATTGGGTACTTTTTCCATCACTGGCAGTTAGTTAGTTAGTTAGTTAGTTAGTTAGTTAGTTAGTTAGTTAGTGGTGTTTAATGGAGCCTGAAAGCCCAGCTGACACCAGCATGTCTTCTTCTTCCTTGGGTTGGAGAGGAGAGCCAGAGAGCCTCGATCAAGATTCAATAGAATAGCACTGGCCTGGAGCACCAAGCACAGATGTGGGGGGATACTGTACAAGACCAGGCAAAGGTTACGATGATAAGGAGAGGTGTTTGTTTATACAGAGACTGGGTTTTAATCCAATAATTAACAGTTTAGTTGAACAGCTCTACTGCAAAATGTTTAGATCTGTCACAAATTCTAATCTGGGTAAGGAAAGCAACAGACATTCCGATTCACAGTCCAACTCTCAGCTATCTTTGCAAAAGATCAAAATGTAAAAGGTAGTCAATAGAATCACATCATACAACACAAAGGATGCCAAAACAATTTAGCACACCTCTCCTCCTACACTACATCCCTGGTGTATCAGTGAAGAGCTCAGGTAATGTTTAGTCTCTCACTGTCCTAACCTTGAAAGAGCATTGGACCCTATGCTCAGAAAACACCCAACAGTTTTATGGCTAGAACATATTGGTGACGGAAGACATCTTCAGAGGAAAGCAGCAGCGCGAGTCATATTGCTTATTGATCCCCTTTTGAAAAAGCGCTGCTTGCACTTCATTAGCTTTATATTGTAAACAAAGACTTACAATATAAAATGTGAATTAGCACTTAAATGTTATCCATCACTGCAGTTCATATTTTGTGCCATTGCTGCAGTATTGGTATTGCAGCAGACTGCAGATATTTATCTGGGGTTGTGAAGGGAGAAGGAGTCTTCCCTGTGAGTTTAGCGTTGGTTATTAATGCAGAGGCAGGCTGTCTGCTCTGTCTCTGTCCTCTGTAGATGCAGCTAAATGACAGAAACCCAACACTGTGCCTTAGGACGGTAACTGGTAACAGTCGAAGGCATAACGTAACCGTCAACACTCACAAACAGACACATGCAAGGAAACACATAAACACATGTACAGCGCCTTCGGAAAGTATTCAGACCCCTTGACATTTTCCACATTTTGTTCCGTTACAGCCTTATTCTAAAATAGATTAAATGGTTTGTTTTCCCCTCATAAATCCACACAATACCCTATAATGACAAAGGAAAAACAGGTTAACTTTTTGTAGGGATAATAGAAAAAAAATAATATATATATATACATATCACATTTACAGTGGGGGAAAAAAGTATTTAGTCAGCCACCAATTGTGCAAGTTCTCCCACTTAAAACGAAGAGAGAGCCCTGTAATTTTCATCATAGGTACAAGTCAACTATGACAGACAAAATGAGAAAAAAAAATCCTGAAAATCACATTGTAGGATTTTTAATGAATTTATTTGCAAATTATGGTGGAAAATAAGTATTTGGTCAATAACAAAAGTTTCTCAATACTTTGTTATATACCCTTTGTTGGCAATGACACAGGTCAAATGTTTTCTGTAAGTCTTCACAAGGTTTTCACACACTGTTGGTGGTATTTTGGCCCATTCTTCCATGCAGATCTCCTCTAGAGCAGTGATGTTTTGTGGCTGTCGCTGGGCAACATGGACTTTCAACTCCCTCCAAAGATTTTCTATGGGGTTGAGATCTGGAGACTGGCTAGGCCACTCCAGGACCTTGAAATGCTTCTTACGAAGCCACTCCTTCGTTGCCCGGGCGGTGTGTTTGGGATCATTGTCATGCTGAAAGACCCAGCCACGTTTCATCTTCAATGCCCTTGCTGATGGAAGGAGGTTTTCACTCAAAATCTCACGATACATGGCCCCATTCATTCTTTCCTTTACACGGATCAGTCGTCCTGGTCCCTTTGCAGAAAAACAGCCCCAAAGCATGATGTTTCCACCCCCATGCTTCACAGTAGGTATGTGTTCTTCGGATGCAACTCAGCATTCTTTGTCCTCCAAACACGACGAGTTGAGTTTTTACCAAAAAGTTCTATTTTGGTTTCATCTGACCATATGACATTCTCCCAATCTTCTTTTGGATCATCCAAATGCACTCTAGCAAACTTATAATAATAATAATAATAATAATATGCCATTTAGCAGACGCTTTTATCCAAAGCGACTTACAGTCATGCGTGCATACATTTTTTTTTTCAGACGGGCCTAGACAGGGCCTAGACATGTACTGGCTTAAGCAGGGGGACACGTCTGGCACTGCAGGATTTGAGTCCCTGGCTGCGTAGTGTGTTACTGATGGTAGGCTTTGTTACTTTGGTCCCAGCTCTCTGCAGGTCATTCACTAGGTCCCCCCGTGGGTTTCTGGGATTTTTGCTCACCGTTCTTGTGATCATTTTGACCCCACAGGGTGAGATCTTGCGTGGAGCCCCAGATCGAGGGAGATTATCAGTGGTCTTGTATGTCTTCCATTTCCTAATAATTGCTCCCACAGTTGATTTCTTCAAACCAAGCTGCTTACCTATTGCAGATTCAGTCTTCCCAGCCTGATGCAGGTCTACAATTTTGTTTCTGGTGTCCTTTGACAGCTCTTTGGTCTTGGCCATAGTGGAGTTTGGAGTGTGACTGTTTGAGGTTGTGGACAGGTGTCTTTTATACTGATAACAAGTTCAAACAGGTGCCATTAATACAGGTAACGAGTGGAGGACAGAGGAGCCTCTTAAAGAAGAAGTTACAGGTCTGTGAGAACCAGAAATCTTGCTTGTTTGTAGGTGACCAAATACTTATTTTCCACCATAATTTGCAAATAAATTCATTAAAAATCCTACAATGTGATTTTCTGGATATTTTTTTCTCATTTTGTCTGTCATAGTTGACGTGTGATGAAAATTACAGGCCTCTCTCATCTTTTTAAATGGGAGAACTTGCACAATTGGTGGCTGACTAAATACTTTTTTCCCCACTGTACATAGGTATTCAGACCCTTTACTCAGTACTTTGTTGAAGCACCTTCGGCAGCGATTACACCATCGAGTCTTCTTGGGTATGAAGCTACAAGCTTGGCACACCTGTATTTGGGGAGTTTCTCCCATTCTTCTCTGCAGATCCTCTCAAGCTCTGTCAGGTTGGATGGGGAGCGTTGCTGCACAGCTACAGTGAGGGAAAAAAGTATTTGATCCCCTGCTGATTTTGTACGTTTGCCCACTGACAAAGACATGATCAGTCTATAATTTTAATGGTCGGTTTATTTGAACAGTGAGAGACAGAATAACAACAACAAAATCCAGAAAAACGCATGTCAAAAATGTTATAAATTGATTTGCATTTTAATGAGGGAAATAAGTATTTGACCCCCTTGGCTGTGTGCTTAGGGTCTTTGTCATGTTGGAAGGTGAACCTTCGCCCCGCTCTGGAGCAGGTTTTCCTCAAGGATCTCTCTGTACTTTGCTCCGTTCATCTTTGCCCTGATCCTGACTAGTCTCCCAGTCCCTGCCGCTGAAAAACATCCCAACAGCCTGATGCTGCCACCACCATGCATCACCGTACGGATGGTGCCAGGTTTCCTCCAGACGTGACGCTTGGCATTCAGGCCAAAGAGTTTAATCTTGGTTTCATAAGACCAGAGAATCTTGTTTCTCATTGTCTGAGAGTCTTTAGGTGCCTTTTGGCAAACTCCAAGTGGGCTGTCATGTGCCTTTTACTGAGGAGCGGCTTCCGTCTTGCCACTCTACCATAAAGGCCTGATTGGTGGAGTGCTGCAGAGATGGTTGTTCTTCTGGAAGGTTCTTCCATCTCCACAGAGGACCTCTAGAGCTCTGTCAGAGTGATCATCAGGTTCTCGGTCACCTCCCTGACCAAGGCACTTCTCCCCCGACTGCTCAGTTTGGCCGGGCGGCCAGCTCTAGGAAGAGTCTTGGTGGTTCCAAACATCTTCCATTTAAGAATGATGGAGGCCACTGTGTTCTTGGGGACCTTCAATGCTGCAGAAATGTTTTGATACCCTTCCCCAGATCTGTGCCTCGACACAATCCTGTCTCGGAGCTCTACGGACAATTCCTTCGACCTAATGGCTTGGTTTTTGCTCTGACATGCACTGTCAACTGTGGGACCTTATATAGACAGGCGTTATACATCAAATCAAATCAAATGTTATTTGTCACATGCGCCAAATACAACAGGTGTAGACCTTAGAGTGAAATGCATACTTACAAGCCATTAACCAACAATGCAGTTCTAAGAAAAATAAGTGTTAAGTAAAATATGAAAATAACAAATAATTAAAGAGCAGCAGTAAAATAACAGTAGCAAGGCTATATACAGGAGGTACCGGTACAGAGTCAATGTGCGGGGGCACAGGTTAGTCGAGGTAATTGAGGTAATATGTACATGTAGGTAGAGTTAAAGTGGCTATACATAGATATTAAACAGAGAGTAGCAGCAGCGTAAAATAGGGGGGGGTAACAATGCAAATAGTCCGGGTAGACATTTGTTTAGCTATTCAGGAGTCTTATGGCTTGGGGGTAGAAGCTGTTAAGAAGCCTTTTGGACCTAGACTTGGCGCTCCGGTACCGCTTGCTGTTCGGTAGCAGAGAGAACAGTCTATGACTAGGGTGGCTGGAGTCTTTGAACATTTTTAGGGCCTTCCTCTGACACCGCCTGGTATAGGGGTCCTGGATGGCAGGAAGCTTGGCCCCAGTGATGTACTGGCAGTGTGCAGTGCAATAGAGATTGCATCATATGTGGATCAGTTGGGGCGGTGTGCAATTTGGAGTGGGTCTAGTGTTTCTGGGATAATGGTGTTGATGTGAGCCATGACCAGCCTTTCAAAGCACTTCATGGCTAAAGATGTGAGTGCTACAGGTCGGTAATAATTTAGGCAGGTTACTTTAGTGTTCTTGGGCACAGGGACTATGTTGGTCTGCTTGAAACATTGTTGGTATTACAGACTCCATCAGGGACAGGTTGAAAATGCCCTGCGGCCTTGTGAATGTTGACCTGTTTAAAGGTCTTACTCACATCGGCTATGGAGAGTGTGATCACACAGTCGTCTGGAACAGCTGATGCTCTCACACATGCTTCAGTGTTGCATGCCTCGAAGCGAGCTTCCCTTTGTAGTCTGTAATACTTTGCAAGCCCTGCCACATCCGACTCGCATCGGAGCCGGTGTAGTATGATTCAATCTTAATCCTGTATTGACGCTTTGCCTGTTTGATGGTTCGTCGGAGGACATAGCGGGATTTCTTATAAGCGTCTGGGTTAGAGTCCCGCTCCTTGAAAGCGGCAGCTCTACCCTTTAGCTCAGTGCGGATGTTGCCTGTAATCCATGACTTCTGGTTGGGGTATGTACGTACGGTCACTGTGGGGACGACGTCATCGATGCACTTATTGATGAAGCCAGTGACTGATGTGGTGTACTCCTCAATGCCATCGGAAGAATCCTGGAACATATTCCAGTCTGTGCTAGCAAAACAGTCATGTAGCTTAGCATCTGCATCATCTAACCACTTCTTTATTGACCGAGTCACTGGTGCTTCCTGCTTTAGTTGTTGCTTGAAAGCAGGAATCAGGAGGATAGAGTTATGGTCAGATTTGCCAAATGGAGGGCGAGGGAGAGCTTTGTACGCATCTCTGTGTGTGGTGGTCTATAGTTATTTTTTCCTCTGGTTGCACATTTAACATGCTGGTAGAAATTAGGTAAAACGGATTCCCTGCATTAAAGTCCCCAGCCACTAGGCGCACCGCCTCTGGATGAGCGTTTTCCTGTTTGCTTATGGCCTTATACAGCTCATTGAGTACGGTCTTATTACAAGCATCGGTTTGTGTCGGTAAATAGACAACTACAAAAAATATAGATGAAAACTCTCTTGGTAAATAGTGTGGTCTGCAGTTAATCATGAGATAGTCTACCTCAGGCGAGCCAAACCTCGAGACTTCCTGTGGGACCTTACATAGACAGGTTTGTGCCTTTCCAAATAATGTCCAATCAATTGAATTTACCAAAGGTGGACTCCAATCAAGTTGTAGAAACATCTCAAGGATGATCAATGGAAACAGGATGCACCTGAGCTCAATTTCGAGTCTCATAGCAAAGGGGCTGAATACTTATGTAAATAAGGTATATACTGTATATACAGTACCAGTCACAAGTTTGGACACACATACTCATTCAAGGGTTTGTCTTTATTTTTACTATTTTTTACACTGTAGATTAATAGTGAAGACATCAAAACTATGACATTACACATATGGAATCATGTAGTAACCAAAAAAGTGTTAAATAAATCAAAATATGTTATATTTGAGATTCTTCGAAGTAGCCACCTTGATGACAGCTTTGCACACTCTTGGCATTCTCTCAACCAGCTTCACCTGAAATGATTTTCCAAAAGTCTTGAAGGAGTTCCCACATATACTGAGCACTTGTTGGCTGATTTTCCTTCACTCGGCGGTCCATCTCATCCCAAACCATCTCCATTGCATTGAGGTCGGGGGATTGTGGAGGCCAGGTCATCTGATGCAGCACTCCATCACTCTTTTTCTTGGTCAAATAGCCCTTACACAGCCTGGAGGTGTGTTGGGTCATTGTCCTGTTGAAAAACAAATGATAGTCCCATTAAGCGCAAACCAGATTGGATGGCGTATCGCAGCAGAATGCAGTGGTAGCCATGCTGGTTAAGTGTGCCTTGAATTCTAAATAAATCACAGACAGTGTCACAAGCAAAGCATCCCCACACCATCACACCTCCTCCATGCTTCACGGTGGGAACCACACATGCGGAGATCATCCGTTCACCTACTCTGCGTCTCACAAAGACACGGCGGTTGGAACCAAAAATCTCAAATTTGGACTCATCAGACCAAAGGACAGATTTCTTCCAGTGTAATGTCCATTGCTCGTGTTTCTTGGCCCAAGCCAGTCTCTTCTTCTAATTGGTGTCCTTAAGTAGTGGTTTCTTTGCAGGAATTCGATCATGAAGGCATGGTTCACTGATGTTGAGATGTTTCTGTTACTTCAACTCTGTGAAGCATTTATGTGGGCCATGGCGGTCCTCATGAGAACCAGTTTCATCATAGCGCTTGATGGTTTTTGCGACTGCACTTGAAGAAACTTTCGAAGGTCGTTTTTTAAATATATTTTAATCAATTTTAGAATAAGGCTGTAACGTAACAAAATGGGGAAAAAGTCAAGGGGTCTGAATACTTTCCGAAGGCACTGTACAAATACGAACACATCAACAGCACAGGATTGGGAAATGCAGATATGATACACATATCGCTATAGAGCTATAGGAAAGAGAGAAAGAGTTTACATAGACAAATATACACACACAGTAATATTCTCCCTGTTGTATGTGAACCACTTTGCCTCTTTCTCCACGGCAAAGACATTATCGCCAGCTCTCTTTTGTACCTACATGTACCATATAGCTCTAGGAGAAACTCCTCATTGTACTTTTCTCTAATCAAATTAAAACGTGTATGAGACACGACTCCTCTGAACATCACACCGAACCTCAAGGATACGGGAGAGATTATTGAAATTCAATCAGATGTAATTAAATATTTACAACCGTCTTGACAATCGCAGGCTACACGCGCACATCACACACGCACTCAAACACACACAAACAAACACAAATGAAAAACACACAGATCCTTTCAGGAAACTCACTTCTCATTTGCATCCTTAGAAAACTTATCTGTCAACAACAGCTGTATTAATCTCCAGCTGGTGTTGGTGGAACAGTCTGACCTAGTCAGTAAGTATTAGGAAGGAACGTCAGGCAGCCAACCAGCCAGCTAGTCAGACTGGTCCCAATCAGTCAGTCAATGAAAGTCAGTCAGTCGGACTAAACAGCAGAGAGCCAAGTGTGGGTAAGAGAAGTTCAGCATCTGGATCTGAACAGATGTGAATCTGGGCAAGTTGGGGGTTAATCTGGAAAGTGAAGGCCTTCACTCAGAGCCTAACACAAGACCTTTGAAGCCTCTGTGAAGGCTTTGATTTGTGTCTTTCATGGAATCAGAGCCCCTGGTTGAAAACCAGGACCTTGGACAGCACCACCTGATGTAGCGGGTGTCTGATTATGTGGTGCTGTCCAAGGCACTGATATCATCTCTTTTTATGTGTTCTCACTTGCATTAGATCCAAAGTCCTTTGCAGGGTAACCCTTTGCAAGTTATTCAACATCATAATCTTACAGTTCATTAAATATTGACCAGGTGTACTGTTCTGCCTACAGTGAGGGAAAAAACTATTTGATCCCCTGCTGATTTTGTACGTTTGCCCACTGACAAATACATGATCAGTCTATAATTTTAATGGTAGGTTTATTTGAACAGTGAGAGACAGAAAAACAACAACAAAAATCCAGAAAAACGCATGTCAAAAATGTTATAAATTGATTTGCATTTTAATGAGTGAAATAAGTATTTGACCCCCTTGGCTGTGTGCTTAGGGTCTTTGTCATGTTGGAAGGTGAACCTTCGCCCCGCTCTGGAGCAGGTTTTCCTCAAGGATCTCTCTGTACTTTGCTCCGTTCATCTTTGCCCTGATCCTGACTAGTCTCCCAGTCCCTGCCGCTGAAAAACATCCCAACAGCCTGATGCTGCCACCACCATGCATCACCGTACGGATGGTGCCAGGTTTCCTCCAGACGTGACGCTTGGCATTCAGGCCAAAGAGTTTAATCTTGGTTTCATAAGACCAGAGAATCTTGTTTCTCATTGTCTGAGAGTCTTTAGGTGCCTTTTGGCAAACTCCAAGTGGGATGTCATGTGCCTTTTACTGAGGAGCGGCTTCCGTCTTGCCACTCTACCATAAAGGCCTGATTGGTGGAGTGCTGCAGAGATGGTTGTTCTTCTGGAAGGTTCTTCCATCTCCACAGAGGACCTCTAGAGCTCTGTCAGAGTGATCATCAGGTTCTCGGTCACCTCCCTGACCAAGGCACTTCTCCCCCGACTGCTCAGTTTGGCCGGGCGGCCAGCTCTTAGGAAGAGTCTTGGTGGTTCCAAACATCTTCCATTTAAGAATGATGGAGGCCACTGTGTTCTTGGGGACCTTCAATGCTGCAGAAATGTTTTGATACCCTTCCCCAGATCTGTGCCTCGACACAATCCTGTCTCGGAGCTCTACGGACAATTCCTTCGACCTAATGGCTTGGTTTTTGCTCTGACATGCACTGTCAACTGTGGGACCTTATATAGACAGGCGTTATACATCAAATCAAATCAAATGTTATTTGTCACATGCGCCAAATACAACAGGTGTAGACCTTAGAGTGAAATGCATACTTATAAGCCATTAACCAACAATGCAGTTCTAAGAAAAATAAGTGTTAAGTAAAATATGAAAATAACAAATAATTAAAGAGCAGCAGTAAAATAACAGTAGCAAGGCTATATACAGGAGGTACCGGTACAGAGTCAATGTGCGGGGGCACAGGTTAGTCGAGGTAATTGAGGTAATATGTACATGTAGGTAAATGTTATAAATTGATTTTAATTTTAATGAGGGAAATAAGTATTTGACCCCTCTGCAAAACATGACTTAGTACTTGGTGGCAAAACCCTTGTTGGCAATCACAGAGGTCAGACGTTTCTTGTAGTTGGCCAACAGGTTTGCACACATCTCAGGAGGGATTTTGTCCCACTCCTCTTTGCAGATCTTCTCCAAGTCATTAAGGTTTCGAGGCTGACGTTTTGCAACTCGAACCTTTAGCTCCCTCCACAGATTTTCTATGGGATTAAGGTCTGGAGACTGGCTAGGCCACTCCAGGACCTTAATGTGCTTCTTCTTGAGCCACTCCTTTGTTGCCTTGGCCGTGTGTTTTGCGTCATTGTCATGCTGGAATATCCATCCACGACACATTTTCAATGCCCTGGCTGAGGGAATGAGGTTCTCACCCAAGATTTGACGGTACATGGCCCCGTCCATCGTCCCTTTGATGCGGTGAAGTTGTCCTGTCCCCTTAGCAGAAAAACACCCCTAAATCATAATGTTTCCACCTCCATGTTTGACGGTGGGGATGGTGTTCTTGGGGTCATAGGCAGCATTCCTCCTCCTCCAAACACGGCGAGTTGAGTTGATGCCAAAGAGCTAGATTTTGGTCTCATCTGACCACAACACTTTCACCCAGTTCACCTCTGAATCATTCAGATGTTCATTGGCAAACTTCAGACGGGCCTGTATATGTGCTTTCTTGAGCAGGGGGACCTTGCGGGCTCTGCAGGATTTTAGTCCTTCACGGCGTAGTGTGTTACCAATTGTGTTCTTGGTGACTATGGTCCCAGCTGCCTTGACATCATTGACAAGATCCTCCCGTGTAGTTCTGGGCTGATTCCTCACCGTTCTCATGATCATTGCAACTCCACGAGGTGAGATCTTGCATTGAGCCCCAGGCCGAGGGAGATTGACAGTTATTTTGTGTTTCTTCCATTTGCGAATAATCGCACCAACTGTAGTCACCTTCTCACCAAGCTGCTTGGCGATGGTCTTGTAGCCCATTCCAGCCTTGTGTAGGTCTACAATCTTGTCCCTGACATCCTTGGAGAGCTCTTTGGTCGTGACCATGGTGGAGAGTTTGGAATCTGATTGATTGATTGCTTCTGTGGACAGGTGTCTTTTATACAGGTAACAAGCTGAGATTAGGAGCACTCCCTTTAAGAGTGTGCTCCTAATCTCAGCTCGTTACCTGTATAAAAGACACCTGGGAGCCAGAAATCTTTCTGATTGAGAGGGGTCAAATACTTATTTTCCTCATTAAAATGCAAATCAATTTATAACATTTTTGACATGCGTTTTTCTGGATTTTGTTGTTGTTATTCTGTCTCTCACTGTTCAAATAAACCTACCATTAAAATTATAGACTGATCATGTCTTTGTCAGTGGGCAAACGTACAAAATCAGCAGGGGATCAAATACTTTTTTTCACTCACTGTATGTACTGTATATTCTTGTATAACTATGGAATCCCTTCCACCATAATGCATACAGCCAGCAGCATACACACATGGAGTCAGTCACCTTCTATTATTTCTGTCCTAACTGTCACAGAGCAAATGCCTTTATCAACTCTGCATCAATACATTCATATTCATATGTTATTGTAATCAAATCCCAGTGAGACTGTCTATAAATCATTTGATTTGGTTTACTTATGTATATCAGGTGTTTAGCTATTAGATATGTATAAGGAACTTACATGTGGACAATTAGACACTGTAAAGTAGATGATCTAGAAGAAAATAAACAACTATCTCTGGCTGTCAGTTTTTGGCATATAGGACAGAACAATTAAATAAACATAATACAAAATAAGGTATGATAAATCTTACTTCCTTGAATAAATTGGATGACTTTGAATACCAAAATGTCTATATTAGCAAGGGATGGTTCTTTCATGTATTTAATTTATTCTTAAAATATTTCATGATAAGAAAGTATCTCATGTAAATGATTCCAACACTTTTTCCGCAATGCCTCCATTCTTCGCGTGTCATCATCATCTTCTTCACTGGAGATTGGAGGTCAGCATTGTGCGACAAACACAAGCCCAAAAATAAATTATATATTATAGAGAAATGAGACAGTATTCCACACCTTTTACAATGCAATACTGCAGCAATTAGCAGGTTGCAAAGGCTGCTCATTGACTAAAGTGACAAAAGCTCTGTCTGTGATGAGCTCAATTCATGTTGTAATGTAATTGTTCATGTTTTTGATAGATAGTGACTCTCAGGCCGGCATTCATTCAGTTGCAGATAAAGGGCAACAGCATTGAGGGTTCAGTCAGATTGTTTATGCTATGTCAGAGTTAATGACCACATTAAAACCATACACTGCAAGACACTCTCACAAGACACTCTCACACACATTCTGAGTGAACTCAAGTGCATTTTGTCCTTTTCTGTGATTGATAGATTGTGAGATTAGAAGTATGAGAGGAGAGAAGCTACTTGTCATGAGAACAGAAAGAGAGCAGGACAAACCAGCGTTAGAGATCTTGTTTCTCACGTTCTATGGCTGCCATTTTGTGACCACGTTATTCATGTCGAATAAGGTTCTCTACAAAGGTACAACATATAAAACTGTTAAATATATAAGTTTTAGGCCTTTCAAAATAAATTTAATGAAATGTATCTTTCCCCCGTCCGCCATCCGCAATCAGAAATGACAGTTTCAATATTCTCTTTTTCGATGATCAGTAGTTTTACTCTTTTACCGTTTTTACTAACCATGCTTATTGCAATGTGTCCCAATTTGTAGCAATTGAAAAATGCAAATCAGATTTTTTTATACACAGATATATGTTTGCCTATATCTCCTGTTTCAAAATACAGTGGTGGGTTTAGTCAGAGAAAAAAATGTCAGCAACGCTTTTTAATGTAACTCCTTTGATTGTATACGTGTCCCACTAGACTCTATAGTCTATGTTCGAAATGACATAAAGCCCAACATCTACAGCTATGAGGGCAGTCATTGTTGTGTAGCGAGAAAAACAAATATCCATTTCTCTTTCCCAATCTGGTCCATCTCGTTTTACAATAAACTGTTATTTTTATACTCTTTGGTCTATAAAAATATGGAGAGCGCCAAAGGTGTACTCCTCCAGCAGAAGGCCTATTCACAGCAGAGTACAGGGCAAGCAGTGAGCAGTAGGATCTGGTCCAGTCTGGTCCATAGTCTGGATAGATCCAGTCCAATGTTTCATCCAGTCCATAGTCTGGCGCTAGGTCAGACACATCAGAGAGCCTCAGGCCTGGTTCACAATAATCCTGTTCTTTGGGACACATCTCTCTGTCCCATTACAGTCTAACAGAAGCAGATGAGGTTGAAGTAAGTGGGAGTCCTCTGTCCGCTGAACATTAGCAGACAGTAGCTGAACAGTACAGTAGACGATCCAAAATGGCTCCATAGTTACCACTCTCTCCCTCTCTGGACAAGGCGCTGACGGACACCAGACCTCCATGGCACTAGAGGGTTCTGCTCATTTACAAAGCAGACGGACGGTAATAGGAGGAGGCAGACGGACATGTTGATCCAATGACAGACAGTGGGTTATCTACAGCGGATGGTCATTGGTTGGTCGGAGCCGCAGAGTGGTGGAGCCAGGAGTCAGGGCACAGGACACAGGAAACAGCTTCTCCAGAGTCAAAGATGAGACCTCACTCTCGACTTCAAGTGCCCTCAAACACTCCGGAATTGGTTGTCGTTGACTGTGTTTAAGAGACCTGCGGATCAATGAAACACAAGTTATGTCAGAGCACAGGATAATCAATGCTAGCTAATGACAGACAATCCTTAAACAATGCTAAATTGCTAACACTTCAAAGACATGCTAAAGAAATCAATGCTTGTGGTAGAAGTTGCCCAGGCCCTAACCACAGACAAACCTATGATTAGATTACCAAATGCCAAATCTTGTTGAAATTGAAAGGGGTGAAGAATACCTTGGACTAGTTGTTAGGGTCAACATCTACCTACTCCGCAATGATTGTCCCTAGATTAACGTTGTATATTTTACTCCTATTACTTTCACTCCCATTATTCCCCTAATAGTGTGGAACTTCTTAAAATGTCTACAACTCTGATAGGAGGTTTTGGAGAAATTAGACAGTCCCATACTAATCATTGTCAACAACAGTATGTTCTGGCATCCAAATATTGTGAATTCTGCTGGGGCATTAAACCCAATAACAAAACAAGTCTTGCAGTGCAGAACTGTAAAACAATTAATCAGCCTCACAGAAGAAATCTGGAGAGAGAAAAAAAATGTGTAGTTCGTCGGCACGCCATCTGGCCTATGTGTGGTCACCAGCCAACTTGATAAAGGCATTGATGCCTTCCAAGATTGCCGGGGCTGCTTAATTTATAATAATGAACTCTTGACAATTACACAGAGTGCAAATTGCCATGAAAGGGGGCAGGTGTTAGATTAAAACTGGGGAAATCTGGGGATGAAAACAACAGGAACAGAGCAATCAGTAACTAAATGAACCTGTGTCATTTAATAGGATAATGTCACAGTGTAGTGTAGTCAGTGGCTGCAGGGGAGAAGGTATGGAGGGAATGTCACAAGAGTATCCGGGCTAAGAAGAGGGGCATGTCTCCCACTAATACGCCCAGTGCAGCACCAGCCAACGTGGCAATTAGGTCCATTATTGATTCTGTACTGCTGCCCTGTCATTATGGCAGTGACAGTCATGCTGCCCTCTAATGGTGAAGTAGAGATTACACTGGGACTGCATTACAGTAACACAGTGGATGGAATAGGCAACAAAAGTGGTGGTATGACATGGAAATTAGCATTCATTTGTTTGTTGGTTCATTCATTTGTTGATTTGTTGATTTGTTTGTTAGTTCGATCGATCGTTCGTTCGTTAATTAATTATTCAATCCATCAATCCATCCATCGACCCATTCATTCAACACAGGCTAATGGAGAAAAAATGACAGCCTAATACAGT
The DNA here is from genome assembly GCF_020615455.1 of Coregonus clupeaformis. Classification (NCBI taxonomy): domain Eukaryota; kingdom Metazoa; phylum Chordata; class Actinopteri; order Salmoniformes; family Salmonidae; genus Coregonus; species Coregonus clupeaformis. The sequence goes on from NC_059205.1 coordinate 24,400,235, forward strand.
AGTGGCAAAGTGTCTCTGTGATATCTCAGGATAATATGAATGCAAATTACTTTAAATAGACCGCAAGCAGTGAGAGTCTGTCTGTGTTGGCTTCCCTCTTTCTTCCACTACAATATTTCTCTCACACTGGCCGTGGTAAAATATAATACTGTAAATCTTGCACACAAATCTGATCTCTATAAAAATGGAAACTGACTATTAATGTGGCAATGAATATGGGCAATTCTGACCTGTAATTAATATGTATAGGCACAGCATGATTATTGAATAGGTTTACATAGAAAATATGTTATTTCTTAATCTTATACTGTTTCTCCAGTAACAGATTCCTGATGCTTAGGAGAATACTAAAAGCAAACCTGTTGGCCAAACAGATATATTCTGCTTTAGCTGCCCAACTTTCACGGTGACCCAAAACAAGAGCATCAATGAGATGTCACTTTATTGACAATAGCACGAGGTGTAGCATTTTCACGGCACAAATGTTGATGGATGCGACAGACCTTCTGGAAAATTCAAATGGCGTGAACTACTGTGATGGCGGCCTCGCGACTAGATCTTAGGAAACTTGTTTTTTTATGTATTATTTTTTTACATAAATAGCTCAGAAAGTGTTTTGCATCATTACATACAGCCGGGAAAAACTATTGGATATCAAAGCGGCGGTAACTCACCAGCATTACGACCAGGAATACGACTTTCCCAAAGCAGATCCTATGTTTGCTTTCCCCAGGGCAACTGAACTGATTCCAGAGGCTTGCCATGGTACTCAGAGCGGCCTGCTGGTCCGACTTAGGAGGCGCGCACACCACCCACCGCTTCCAAGTATTCTACTCGCAAATGTTCAATCTTTAGTTAACAAAGTCGACGAACTACGGGCAAGGATTTCTTTCCAGAGAGACATCAAGGCCTATAACATACTCTGTTTCACAGAAACATGGCTCTCTTGGGATATTCTGTCGGAATCGGTCCAGCCAGATGGGTTCTCAGTTCATCGCGCAGACAGGAATAAATATCTCTCCGGGAAGCAGAAGGGCGGAGGTGTGTGTTTCATGATTAACAACTCGTGGTGTAATTGCAGTAACATAGAGGAACTCGAGTCCTTCTGTTCACCCGACCTGGAATATCTCACAATCAAATGCCGACCGTATTATCTCCCAAGATAATTTTATTCGGTTATAGTCACGGCCATGTATATCCCCCCTCAAACCGATATCACGACGGCCCTCAAAGAACTTCACTGGACCTTATGCAAACTGAAAACCACATATCCTGAGGCTGCATTTATTGTAGCCAGGGATTTTAACAAAGCAAATTTGAGGACTAGGCTGCCGAAGTTCTATCAACATATCGACTGTTGTACTCACGCCGCTAAAATCCTCGACCATTGCTTTTCAAACTTCCGGGATGGTTATAAGGCCCTCCTCCGCCCTCCTTTCGGCAAATCTGACCACGACTCCATTTTGCTTCTCCCTTCCTATAGGCAGAAACTCAAACAGGAAGTACCCATGCTAAGGACTATTCAACGCTGGTCTGACCAATCGGAATCCACGCTTCAAGATTGTTTTGATCACGCGGACTGGGATATGTTCCGGGTAGCTTCAAAATAATTTAGACATATACACTGAAACAGTGACTGAGTTTATCAGGAAGTGTATAGGTGATGTTGTGCCCACTGTGACTATTAAAACCTACCCTAACCAGAAACCGTGGATAGACGGCAGCATTCGCACAAATCTGAAAGCGCGAACAACCGCATTCAACCATGGCAAGATGACTGGGAATATGGCAGAATACAAACAGTGTAGCTACTCACTCCGCAAGGCAATTAAACTGGCAAAACATCAATATAGAGACAAAGTGGAGTCGCAATTCATCGGCTCAGACACAAGACGTATGTGGCTGGGTCTATAGACAATCACGGACTACAAAAAGAAAACCAGCCATGTCGCCGACACCGATGTCTCGCTTCCAGACAAGCTAAACACCTTCTTCGCCGCTTTGAGGATAACACAGTGCCACTGACAAGGTCCACTACCAAGGACTGTGGCCTCTCCTTCTCCATGGCCCGACCTGATTAAGACATTTAAGCATGTTAACCCCCGCAAGGCTGTCGGCCCAGATGGCATCCCTAGCCGCGTCCTCAGAGTATGCGCAGACCAGCTGGCTGGTGTGTTCATGGACATATTCAATCTCTCCCTTTCCCAGTCTGCTGTTCCCACATGCTTCAAGAGGGCCACCATTGTTCCTGTACCCAAGAAAGCAAAGGTAACTGAACTAAATGACTATCCCCCTGTAGCACTCACCTCTATCATGAAGTGCTTTGAGAGACTAGTCAAGGATAATATCACCTCTACCTTACCTGTCACCCTAGACCCACTTAAATTTGCTTACCACCCCAATAGATCCACAGACGATGCAATTGCCATCACACTGCAAACTGCCCTATCCCATCTGGACAAGAGGAATACCTATGTAAGAATGCTGTTCATTGACTATAGCTCAGCATTCAACACCATAGTACCCTCCAAGCTCATCATTAAGCTCGAGGCCCTGGGTCTGAACCCCGCCCTGTGCAACTGGGTCCTGGACTTCCTGACGGGCCGCCCCAGGTGGTGAAGGTAGGAAACAACATCTCCACTTCGCTGATCCTCAACACTGGGGCCCCACAAGGGTGCGTGCTCAGCGCCCTCCTGTACTCCCTGTTCACCCATGACTGCATGGCCAAGCACGCCTCCAACTCAATCATCATTGCAGACGACACAACAGTAGTAGGCTTGATTACTTGGAGGAGGTGAGGGCTCTGAGAGTGTGGTGCCAGAATAATAACCTCTCACTCAACATCAACAAAACAAAGGAGATGATCATGGACTTCAGGAAACAGCAGAGGGTGCAACTCCCTATCCACATCGACGGGACTGCAGTGGAGAAGGTGGAAAGCTTCAAGTTCCTTGGCGTACACATCACTGACAAACTGAAATGGTCCACCCACACAGACAGTGTGGTGAAGAAGGCGCATCAGAGCCTCTTCAACCTGAGGAGGCTGAAGAAATATGGCTTATCACCTAAAACCCTCACAAACTTTTACAGATGCACAATTGAGAGCAGCATCCTGTCGGGCTGTATCACCGCCTGGTACGGCTACTGCACCGCCCACAACCGCAGGGCTCTCCAGAGGGTGGTGCGGTCTGCAGAAACACTTTACCGGGGGCAAACTACCTGCCCTCCAAGACACATACAGCACCCGATGTCACAGGAAGGCCAAAAAGATAATCAAGGACATCAACCACCCGAGCCACTGCCACTTTAAGAAATGGAACACTAGTCACTTTAATAATGTTTACATATCTTGCACTACTCATCTCATATGTATATACTGCATTCTATTCTATAATATTCTTCTGTATCTTAGTCCATGCCGCTGTGTCATTAATTGTCCATATACTGTATGTATATATTCTTAAATCCCATTCCTTAATATTTTGTGTGTATTGGTTCACTCCGCTATCATCCAGAAGGCGAGGTCAGTACAGGTGCATCAAAGCTGGGGCCGAGAGAATGAAAAACAGCTTCTATCTCAAGGCCATCAGACTGTTAAATAGCCATCACTAGCACATTAGAGGCTGCTGCTGACTATTGAAATCACTGGCCACTTTAAGAAATGGAACACTAGTCACTTTAATAATGTTTACATATCTTGCACTACTCATCTCATATGTATATACTGCATTCTATTCTATAATATTCTTCTGTATCTTAGTCCATGCCGCTGTGTCATTAATTGTCCATATACTGTATGTATATATTCTTAAATCCCATTCCTTAATATTTTGTGTGTATTGGGTATATGTTGTGAAATTGTTAGATATTACTGCACTGTCGGAGCTAGAAGCACAAGCATTTCGCTACACCCGCTATAACATCTGCTAAACACGTGTATGTGACAAATAAAATTTGATTTGAAAAAATACTTTTCAGTATTTTCCTGAATAAGAAAAACAACTTATGGAAGTAAAACATGGCCTGAGGCCATCCCTTTCTCCCCTCCCCCATTCATTCATATCTCTCTCTCTCTCTCTCTCTCTCTCTCTCTCTCTCTCTCTCTCTCTCTCTCTCTCTCTCTCTCTCTCTCTCTCTCTCTCTCTCTCTCTCTCTCTCTCTCTCTCTCTCTCTCTCTCTCTCTCTCTCTCTCTCTCTCTCTCTCTCTCTCTCTCTCTCTCTCTCTCTCTCTCTCTCTCTCTCTCTCTCCCTTCTTCCCTAACTTTTTTTCATTCTTCCTCTCTCTGTCTTCCTCTCTCTCTCTTCCGCTCTCCATGTTCCTCCCTCTGGGTGTGTGTACCGAAGCAGGGGGGTTGAGAAAGACCCAGGACCCAGGACCCTTCAAGCGGAGCCAATGGATGAGACTATTACTTTCAGCCCCTGTGTGTGTGTGTGTGTGTGTGTCAGTTCTTCTATCCTAGTGGAGACCTAAAATCCCCAAAAGGATAGTAAAACAAGTAACATTCTCCCTCGTGGGGACATTTCCCACGTTCCATTGAGGACAAAGGCTATTTTAAGGTTAGGTTTAGGGTTACAATTAGGGTTAGGGTAAGGGGTTTGGGTTAGGAGTTAGGTTTAGAGTCTGGGTTAAGGTTACGGGTTAAGGTTAGAGTTAAGGTTAGGGGTTAGGAGTTAGGGTTAGGTGTTAAGGTTAGCCGTTCAGTTTAGGGTTAGGGAAAATATGATTTTGAATGTGAATACATTTTTGGGTCCCCACAAGGATAGTAAAACAAACGTGTCTGTGTGTGATGTGTTATGTGTGCATAGCACAGTAACATAGGCTGATTTGTGCCCCAAAATAGTAACCATGGGATAATATGATTTAGATTGATAAGTGACAGAGCATGTAACTAGGCCTATATTAAAGTGTCGGAGGAAGATGTGATCAAATGGTTGAGGTACTGTATGTTAGACACATTAGTATGATTTAGATTGATAATAGAGAAAGTAGGACTAGTAGAATCAGTGCATGAGGAAGATGTGATCAAATGCTACCAGGGCTGATTGAGGATCTTTATGTTAGACGTGTGTGTTTGATATTCCCCAGACACTCCCCATGTTCTCTCGGGAGAAGGAAGTTCAAAGCTATCGGTGCTGTTATCTTAATCAACTCTTTCATATTATATTTCCTCTACACATCAAATAAACAAATCCTGTTTTAAGCCCAGTGTAAATACACATCACACAGTGTACATTATATTAAGACTCTGGATAAAACATTGTTTTTGTGTACAGTACACTAGGTCTCCAGAGATCAAAGTATGAGTTTGTGTACAGCATGTTCACTTTTAATCCACTATATTGGATGAAAACATGGTCACTCAATGAGTGCATACACGGTATTGTTCCCTGGGGTACAAAAATATCAAAATACAAAAAATGTACTTTAAGAGGTACACATAATGATCTCATATGGTACTGTTAAGTACGTTTTATGGCAGGGTTTCCCAAACTCGATCATAGCACTACACAGCTGATTCAAATAACCAACTCATCATCAAGCTTTGGTTATTTGAATCAGCTGTGTAGTGCTAGGGCAAAAAACTAAACGTGCACCCGGGAGCGGGTGGGGCACCAGCACCGACTTTGGGAAACCCTGTTTTAGGGTACATGTGCGGATAAAGAGTATAATGGTACATTTTTGTACCCCATATTTTAAATATAAAGGTACAATCATCACACTCTCACTCTCAAAAAAAGGGGTACAATGTGAAAGTACATCTCTGTTTCCCAGGGTACAAACATATTTTGTGTACCCTCAATACCCTTAAATACTTACCATAAGGTACAATGTTGCATTTTTGCCAGTAAAAGGAACTACCTAACGACTTTGTCACTGAGGTGGTACCTTAAAAAGGCAAATTTGTACGATAATTATTATCATCATCATATTTTCCAGCATGCTCCACTGCAGGTTGATATGTACATTCATTGATTGATTTATCTTATGATACACAAAGATAAAAAACATACATTTTTCTAAACTAAACCAATAAGTTAGTTAGATTTTTTTGCACCCGTTACTGAAATGGTTGTTCAAGTTAAAAATTGCTTACAGTGCCTTCAGAAAGTATTCACACCCGTTGACTTTTTCTACATTTTGTTGTTTTACCACCTGAATTTAAAATTGATTAAATTGTCACTGGCCTACACACAATACCCCATAATGTCAAAGTGGAATTGTGTTTTTGGAAATTTGTACAAATGTACTAATGAAAATCTGAAATGTCTTGAGTCAATAAGTATTCAACCCCTTTCTTATGGCAATCCTAAATAAGTCCAGGAGTAAAAATGTGCTTAACAAGTCACATAATAATTTGCATGGATTCACTCTGTGTGCAATAATAGAGTTTAACATGATTTTTGAATGACTGCCTCATCTCTGTACCCCACACATAAACTGTAAGGTCACTCAGTCAAGCAGTGAATTTCAAACACAGATTCAACCACAAAGACCAGGGAGGTTTTCCAATGCCTCACAAAGAAGGGCTGCTATCGGTAAATGGGTAAAAATGAAAAAAGCAGACATTGAATATCCCTTTGAGAATGGTGAAGTATTAATTACAGGCGTCCTTCCTAACTCAGTTGCCGGAGAGGAAGGAAACCTCTCAGGCATTTCACCATGAGGACAATGGTATAGAGTATAATGGTTGTGATAGGAGAAAACTGAGGATGGATCAACACTAATAATGTAACTGACAGAGTGAAAAGAAGGAAGACTATACAGAAAAAAATATTCCAAAACATGCGTCCTGTTTGCAAAAAGGCACTAAAGTAATACTGCAAAAAATGTGGCAAAGCAATTAACTTTTTGCTCTGTATACAAAATGTTACAAGCATAGTGGTGGCTGCATCATGTTATGGATATGCTTGTAATCATTAAGGACTGGGGAGTTTTCATGGAAGAAAAAAAAAACAGAATGGAGCTAAGCACAGGTAAAATCCTAGAGGAAAACCTGGTTCAGTCTGCTTTCCAACAGACACTGGGAGATTAATTCACCTTTCAGCAGGATAATAACCTAAAACACAAGGCCAAATCTACACTGGAGTTGCTTACCAAGAACACAGTGAATGTTCCTGAGTGGCCGAGTTACAGTTTTGACCTAAATCTGCTTGAAAATATATGGCAAGACCTGAACATGGTTGTCTAGCAATGATCAACAACCAATTTTACAGAGCTTGAAGAATTTTGAAAAGAACTATGGGAAAATGTTGCACAATCCAGGTGTGGAAAGCTCTTAGAGATTTACCCAGAAAGACTCACAGCTGTATTCTCTGCCAAAGGTGCTTCTACAAAGTATTGACTCAAGGGTGTGACTACTTATGTAAATTAGATATTTCTGTATTCATGTTTTTACTTTGTCATTATGGGTATTTTCCATTTTGAATTCAGGCACTAAAAGAACTAAATGTGGAATAAGTCAAGGGGTATGAATACTTTCTGAAGGCACTGTAGGTAGTCTCCTCACACTGTTTCTAACCCTGACAGTCATTATGAATGCAGGTTGCAGATTAATAAAAATTCCAACTGTTGGATATCCTAAAGTTGGCTGGATTCCAATAGGAATTACAAATCACTTTGCAAACCAGCATAATGTGACTTGAAAGTAGGATTGCAAAATTCTCATAAATTTCATAGGCTTTCCAGAAATCCCGGTTGGAAGATTCCTGGAAGTGGGAGGGAATATGAAGAAAATCCTTCAACCATGATTTTTAGAAAATCTCTGAATTTTGCTTAACTACTTGCAAGGTCTGATGTGGACTGTAATATATGAATTTCAGGCCATTGTGTTAGGGTACATTTGGCCTCAAAATAAGGCCTTATGAGATATGTAATGTATTAATTTAATTATAATATACACCAAGGAACTCACTTGCTGAAGGCCACAGGACTGAAAATGAACTAATTCTACAACCATGTCTCTGTCACTAACAAATATAGTCATGGATGGTAACTCTACAATTCACTCAAAAAGGCAATGCACACTGGGAAATTATATTGGAAGAACGACTTAGTGGGGGCGTGGCTTTCAGATAGTTATTTTTGGCTACCCGTGAGTGGAAGTGCTGTACCAGTTTAAGTGGTCAATGTTAGAGGTCAATTTTTGTCACTTACAAGGAACAAAAAAAGGTACTATCTGAGGTATGAACTGGGGTACATTTATGTATCTAAAAGTACAAAGGAGGGTACCACTCCAGTGACAAACGGTTGTACTACTTTAGGAACAAATCTAAACCTTTATTTTTGAGTGTAGGTAGCATAGTAAGTTGGCTATTTCTGCTCTTCTATACAGTATCATCTCACTCACCACTTAAGGTTTATGTCTGTAAGGCTGTTCAGCCCACGTAGCTACAATTAGTCTGAACCTAGACATGCAGTAGTGTCTGAGATACATACAGTGAGGGAAAAAAGTATTTTTACCCCTGCTGATCAGTATATAATTTTAATGGTAGGTTTATTTGAACAGTGAAAGACAGAATAACAACAACAAAAATCCAGAAAAACGCATGTCAAAAAATTGATTTGCATTTTAATGTGGGAAATAAGTATTTGACCCCCTCTCAATCAGAAATATATTTTATACAGGTAACGATCTGAGATTAGGAGCACACTCTTAAAGGGAGTGCTCCTAATCTCAGTTTGTTACATGTATAAAAGACACCTGTCCACAGAAGCAATCAATCAATCAGATTCCAAACTCTCCACCATGGCCAAGACCAAAGAGCTCTCCAAGGATGTCAGGGACAAGATTGTAGACCTACACAAGGCTGGAATGGGCTACAAGACCATCGACAAGCAGCTTGGTGAGAAGGTGACAACAGTTGGTGCGATTATTCGCAAATGAAAGAAACACAAAATAACTTTCAATCTCCCTCGGCCTGGGGCTCCATGCAAGATCTCACCTCGTGGAGTTGCAATGATCATGAGAACGGTGAGGAATCAGCCCAGAACTACACGGGAGGATCTTGTCAATGATCTCAAGGTAGCTGGGACCATAGTCACCAAGAAAACAATTGGTAACACACTACGCCGTGAAGGACTGAAATCCTGCAGCGCCCGCAAGGTCCCCCTGCTCAGGAAAGCACAAATACAGGCCCGTCTGAAGTTTGCCAATGAACATCTGAATGATTCAGAGGAGAACTGGGTGAAAGTGTTGTGGTCAGATGAGACCAAAATCGAGCTCTTTGCCATCAACTCAACTCGCCGTGTTTGGAGGAGGAGGAATGCTGCCTATGACCCCAAGAACACCATCCCCACCGTCAAACATGGAGGCGGAAACATTATGCTTTGGGGGTGTTTTTCTGATAAGGGGACTGGACAACTTCACCGCATCAAAGGGACGATGGACGGGGCCAAGTACCGTCAAATCTTGGGTGAGAACCTCCTTCCCTCAGCCATGGCATTGAAAATGGGTTGTGGATGGGTATTCCAGCATGACAATGACCCAAAACACACGGCCAAAGCAACAAAGGAGTGGCTCAAGAAGAAGCACATTGAGGTCCTGGAGTGGCCTAGCCAGTCTCCAGACCTTAATCCCATAGAAAATCTGTGGAGGGAGCTGAAGGTTCGAGTTGCCAAACGTGTGCCTCGAAACCTTAATGACTCCTGAGATGTGTGCAAACCTGGTGGCCAACTACAAGAAACGTGTGACCTCTGTGATTGCCAACAAGGGTTTTGCCACCAAGTACTAAGTCATGTTTTGCAGAGGGGTCAAATACTTATTTCCCTCATTAAAATGCAAATCAATTCATAACATTTTTTACATGCATTTTTCTGGATTTTTTTGTTGTTATTCTGTCTCTCACTGTTCAAATAAACCTATCATGAACATTATAGATTGATCATGTCTTTGTCAGTGGGCAAACATACAAAATCAGCAGGGGATCAAATAAGTTTTTCCCTCACTGTATAGGATGGATGAATCAACAGACAGTAAACATAAACAAAACATAAACCGACACTGAGACTATCGACTGTACAGTTTGTCCTTTACAAATAATATTGTGAAATAGCACTGTCTTGCTTTACAACTGGCTTCAGGCATTTTCATCTCAAGATAAGTAAAATTTACTATGAGACTTCTCTTTTTCATCAAAACATACTGGCAGTATCTAGACCAGTCTATATGGCGCCTGGTTGTATACTGTGTGTGTGTGCGTCTCGTTCAATCCTCTGTGTGGATACAAGGCTCTGTATTGGATGTAATACTTTAAAAACAACATATAAAGTATGTCAATATAATGGTACAGAACTCAATGGCTCTTCCTAATACTATACACATTGATTTTTTGTTGTTGCAAAACGGACAGTGGGGTCCTTTGAGCTCAAGGCGTGGAGTTTCCACACTTCCATAGAAATAGAATTGCAACACTAATGTACAAGATCATATTATTACCATTATTATTATCTTAGTGCACACTTGTCAACATCATGCTGCAATACTATTAATCTGTCAGAATCATAAAAACAACATTGGTTTGGTTAGATGTTTGTTTTCCCATTATGTTTTGATGCCGATTCTTGTGTTGATGGATTTATTCTGTACCTTACTTTGTGGATAATACCCAGCATGGTTTAGAGTTGGTTGTGTAGGTTGTTCATGTCTGTAGTAATGGACAGGTGGTGGTGGTTGGGGGTGTGGGGTTGGTGGTGTGGGCTGAGGCTGTCTGTCAGGTTTCATCAATGCTCTCCTCCGCCATGGTACTGTCAGAGGAATGGAGGACCCACAGCGACTCCAGTCACGTCATAGAGCCTGGAGGGAAATCACAGAGAGGAGGAGGGAAGAAGTCATTTTGTACTTCTGGTAACTTTTTCAAACCAGAGTGTTACCACAATTGAATAGAATTAGAGCAATATGCCCTACAGGTCAAACGCCTACTGTGCAGCTACCGTAAAGAATAATACAGTAACACAAAAATCAATGTGAGATCTCTCCACAAGTTTTCCAAACCATAAAATACTTTTCAAAATGGAGGAGGTGATGTGTGTGTGAAAGTAAGTATGTGTGTGTGTGCATCATTACTGTGTGTGTGAGCGTGAGGTTATGTGTCTCTCTCTAGCTAATGGTTTGAAGCGTGCACGGCTCCTCCATGCAGTCTCAGACTAGGGAGGGAGGCTTGGCAGTGGTGGCTAATGGTTTGCAGCGGCTGAGTCTGTTGCATGGCAGTCGGAGCATCTGTCCTCTCCGCTGTGATTCTGTTAAAGCCTCAACTGGATGTGTCCTGCACGGCATGCCAGCCGTGTGTGTGTGTGTTCTGTAGTACCAGCCAGGCCCAAAGGGATAAATTACACAGCAAGGCAAGGCAGGCCGTATCATATCAAACCCTGCACTACCAGCACCACACCGCCGGGGCTCCCTCCAGTACCCACAGCCTACAGTACTATACAGCCTCTTTAATGAGTTAGCTAGGACTTGGACTATGGATTCTGGTCACCACAGTCATACAGTACAAATACACTCCAAGAAAAACGAGAACACCTTTTTTTCTAAGAGGGTAGTGTGTGCGAATATAAACGTACACACATACACACGTACACGCATGGTTTCCCACCCACCCACATGCAGTCTATTCAAATACCCACACACACGCACGCACGCGCAACCACACGTTTCTTTTACAATCCTTGTTGGGACCAAAAAAATTATTCCCATTCAAAATCATATTTTCCCTAAACCTGAACCTAACCCTAACCTTAACCCTAACCCTAACACCCTAACCCTAAAACTAAAACTAAAACTAAACCTAACTCCTAAACCTAACCCTTAACACCTAACCCTAATTCTAACTCTAACCCTCATATTTACCCTAACCCTAAACCTAACTCCTAAGCCTAAAAAATAATTTTCCTTGTGCCGAAATGTCCCAAATGTTATCCTTGTTTTACTTTCCTTGTGAGGACTACACACGCACACGCACACAAACACGCACACACACACACACACACACACACACACACACACACACACACACACACACATACACACACACATACACACACACACACAAGAAGAACACCAAGAAGAGGTAACACCCCCAGACTCCATTAAGACGGTGGGATCACCCTTTCCTCCCAATCTCCTCAGTCCTAACACACTGAGTCCTTCACTTCCTTGATTAGCAACCCCTCCACTCCACGTCTGCTGCTGTGAAACAGCCCTGATTACAGTGTGGTGCATAATCACAGGCTTTCTCTCAGTGGATGCCACCGACACCACTCTCTATTCTGTAGTTAAATACCCCAATCAGGAGCGAGTTAATGGATTCACTGATTTAAATCATCATCCGCCACTTAAGAGGCTACCCCTCTATGTATGGTATAATCAGTGTGTGTGTGTGTGTGTGTGTGTGTGTGTGTGTGTGTGTGTGTGTGTGTGTGTGTATGTGTGTGTGTGTGTGTGTGTGTGTGTGTGTGTGTGTGTGTGTGTGTGTGTGTGTGTGTGTGTGTGTGTGTGTGTGTGTGTGTGTGTGTGTGTGTGTGTGTGTGTGTGTGTGCGTGCGTGCGTGCGTGCATGCGTTTGTGTGTGTGTTTTAGTTTATTAGGATCTGCATTAGCTACTGCACATGCAGCAGCTACTCTTCCTGGGGTCCACATAAAAGTACAAATACATGACAGTTATAGACATAGTTATAGTGTGTGTAGAATCATTGTGTGAAGACGAGAAGTAGCAAGTGCCGTTTAGGCCGACAAAGGAAAGTGTGTGTGTGTTTGTTGTGTTAAATCGTTTTCACTGAGTCAGGTAGTTCAATTGAGACATGCCTCACTCTTGATTTTTTTTTGTCAATGTTTGTTCTAAACGGAACTTAAAGTCTGAACAAATCTTTTAGAAATGTGTTGTATAACAAGTGAGTGTTTCGGTAGAGCTTTGAGGGATAGATTTTACCTGAGGAAGTGTAAACATTAATGTGCAGGGCTTGGATATACTGTATACTGCACTGTTGTATGCACCTCAAGAACCACTGCATGGTGTTCCAAAGACAAAAATTATCTTGAGAAGGCGATTTTCCGCCAGGAGAAAGCAAGTTCTCTTGAAAACCTCAGCCTTCTCACAAACGTAACAGGGTCCAGAACCATGAAAGACAATGGTCACTACTTGATGTGCTCCAATTTGAAAAATTACTGGAATGTATCTGTCAGACTGATGGGCTCAAGCTTTTTCTTTCCCCTTCTCGTCTCTTTCTCCCTCTCATATTTTGCTTTCTCCCAAACTCTTTGAATTGTTCATCCTATTAAATTGTCAATAAATATCTTCAGATATAACCTAAGGTGATTCTTCTCTCCCTTTAACTTATTTTTCACAGCATGCATTTGCTCCCCGTGATAAGAAAGAGAGAGAGAGGGAGACAGTTTTCTCTGTTTTATCTGCCAGTACAATGGACGAAACAATAATGTGAAGTATCCAGAGAGAGAGAGAGAGAGAGAGAGAGAGAGAGATAGAGAGAGAGAGAGAGAGAGAGAGAGAGAGAGAGAGAGAGAGAGAGAGAGAGAGAGAGAGAGAGAGAGAGAGAGAGAGAGAGAACATAAACTTTATATTTGACAAATTAGCCTCCTTGGCTAATCTAAAGAAACATAAGAGCAAACCAAAAAGAATAGAAAATGAAAAATGGTTTGATAATGTTTTAAAAAATCTAAGAAAGTCATTGAGAAATATATCTAATCAAAAACACAAACAACAAAAATATACGCCTTCAATATGGGGAAACACTAAAGCAATACAAACACAGCCTAAGAACAAAAAAGGAACAGCACATTAGAAATCAGCTGGATGTAATTGAGGAATCCATAGAATCAAACCACTTCTGGGAGAATTTGAATAAATTAAACAAACCTCATAATGAAGAATTGGCTATCCAAAATTGGGATATGTGGAGAAATCACTTTGCAAACCTTTACAGCAATATAACAAAAAGCCCAGAATAACAAGATATACAAGAACATTTACAAATCTTTGAATCAGCAGTCGAAGATTATCAGAATCCTGTGGATACCCCAATTACAGAACAAGAATTATTGGAAAAACCCAAAAAGGCCTGTGGTGCTAATGGTATTTTAAATGAAATGATAAAATATACAGACCACAAATTCAAACTGGCTATACTCAAACTCTTCAACATTATCCTAACTGCAGGTATTTTCCCCGATATTTGGAACCAAGGACTGATCACACCAATTTATAAAATTGGAGACAAATTTGACCCAAATAATTACAGAGGAATTTGCGTTAACAGCAACTTGGGGAAAATTCTCTGCAGTATCATAAACAGCAGACTACATAATTTCCTTGATGAACACAATGTCCTAAGCAGAAGCCAGATTGGATTTGTAAAAAATTATCGTACAACAGACCACATTTACACCCTCCACACTCTAATTGACAACAAATAAACCAAAACAGAGGCAAAATCTACTCGTGTTTTGTAGACTTCAAGAAAGCATTTGATTCAATATGGCACAAAGGTCTATTTTACAAACTAATAGAAAGTGGTATTGGAGGGAAAACATATGATGTTATTAAATCAATGTACACTAAAAACAAATGTGCGGTTAAAATCGGCAACAATCAAACAGACTTCTTCTCTCAGGGACGTGGAGTGAAACAGGGCTGCCCAATAAGTCCAACACTATTTAACATCTACATTGGCAAAAACATTAGAAAAACATTAGAAGAATCGGCAGCACCTGGTCTCAACCTACACAACACTGAAATCAAGTGTCAGCTGTACGCAGATTACCTGGTGCTACTGTCTCCCACTAAGGAGGGGTTACAGCAGCATCTAGATCATCTGCACAGGTTCTGTCAGACCTGGGCCCTGACCGTTAATCTAAGAAAATACGAAAATAATGATATTCCAAAAAAGGTCCGGAAATCAGGATGACAAATATACATTCTATTTGGACACAGTTCTATTAGAACACACCAAAAATTACACGTATCTAGGACTAAATATCAGCAACACAGGTAGCTTTCACATGGCTGTGAATGAGCTGAGAGACAAAGCAAGAAGAGCATTCAATGCCATTTAAAGGAAAATTAAATCGAAATTCCAATTTGAATCTGGCTCAACATTTTCCAATCAGTTATAGAACCAATTGCTCTATATGGCAGCGAAGTATGGGGTCCGCTCTCCAATACTGGGACAAAACATCCAGTTTTGCAAGACTGTATTTCAAGTGCAAAGAACAACTCCAAATAACGCATGTAGAGCAGAATTGGGCCAATACCCCCTCCTTATTCAAATAGAAAAAAGAGCCATCAAATTTTACAACCATCTAAAAACAAGTGAACACAGCTCTACTATGTCAAGAGATGAAACAAGAGAATAGTCCCCTCAGCCAGCTGGTTCTGAGGCTCAGTTCACTAACCAAAACCAACCTCATAGAGCCTCAGGACAGCACTCAGAAAATCTGGCCCAACCAAATCATCACAAAGCAAAAAGAAAAAAAATATCACCTATTGGAAAGACACCACAAAAAATCAAAGTAAACTTCAATGCTATTTGGCTCTAAACAGACAGTACATGGTGGCAGACTATCTGACCACTGTGACTGATAGAAAACTGAGGAAAACAATGACTAGGTACAGACTCAGTGAGCACAGTCTGGCTATAGAGACCGGTCGTCACAAGCAAACCTGGCTGCCCAGAGAGGACAGGCTGTGCTCACTCTGCCCCCGGGGAGAGGTAGAGACAGAGCTGCATTTCCTATTACATTGTGAAAAATACTCAGACCTAAGAGAATCTTTCTTTCCCAAAATGTTCATTCAGTACAAAGAATTTGAAACTATAAAATATTTATTGGGTGAAAAGCAAAAATTTGCCAAATGTGTTTCCTCCTGCCACAACCTGAGGGACAGCCAGTCCCTCATTTCCACTACTACTATTATTATTGCTGTTGGTCCCACCATTTGTGTTATATGTATACTTTGACAATGTACATAATTTAACTTGCCATGCCAATAAAGTCTATTGAATTGAATTGAATTGAGAGAGAGCGAGAGAGAGAGAGAGAGAGAGAGAGAGAGAGAGAGAGAGAGAGAGAGAGAGAGAGAGAGAGAGAGAGAGAGAGAGAGGGGTTATTTTGACCCTTGGTTATTGTTGTTACTGTTGTCCTGTTGACAATATTGATTATTATAATTTTAATTATGTTAATAGTGTAAATATCCAAAGTAAGCTTAGGCAATATGTGCATTGTTACGTCATGCCAATAAAGCAAATGGAATTGAATTGAGAGCGAGCGAGCGAGCGAGCGAGAGAGAGAGAGAGAGAGAGAGAGAGAGAGAGAGAGAGAGAGAGAGAGAGAGAGAGAGAGAGAGAGAGAGAGAGAGAGAGAGAGAGAGAGAGAGAGAGAGAGAAAGAGAGAGAGAGAGAGAGAGAGAGAGAGAGAGAGAGAGAGAGAGAGAGAGAGAGAGAGAGAGAGAGAGAGAGAGAGAGAGGGAGAGAGAGAGAGAGAGAGAAAGAGCAAGCAATAAACAATTTAGCTTAAATACATTTTGCTGAAAGGTATCAAGGATGACTGCTGAAACTAATATTATTTCATCATCAGAGAGATGTTGTTAGGCCTACTGCTGCTAGGTAGCTCTCTCTCTGCTCTCCCCCTCCCCTCTGTCTGTCCTTGATTGCAGGAGTGAAGTCTGGTGTGCGGGAGTCAGGGTTCCAGCTGCAGCTCATTCACCATAATCACCTCAGCCTTTAAGACCCGGTCAAACTTTCCACTCATCGTCAGATCATAGTCAAGACAACCATGTTAGTCTCGCTGCCGACTCAACCTGTCTGTTTTCGCTCTTGTGTTTTTTGGACTGTTTATTTACTTTTTCTCCTGTGCCACAGATATTTGGAACCTGACTCCTGCCTCCGCTTCACTCCTGCCACCACCATCCTGCTCTCCACTATCGGGCCTCTCCTTTGGACTCACCACGGACACTAGGACATTACGGTACCACACCTGCCCTGACCTGGATCTGTACCCTCCCTGTAACCTGGACTTGCTCTTCCCCATTTATTGGAAACCTGGACTATTGAACATTATAATAAACCTGTTAAAACTTCTCTGGCTTGGTGTACTTGTCTGCATTTGGGTTCTATCCAGTTAAATCATAACAGTATGATCTGACCAACATGAACCCAGCAGACAGTAGCTCGGATACCATCCCAGAATTTCTCTGTTAGTGCGCTGATTGACTCTGGTGCCGACGAAAGCTTTTTGGATAGAGAGTGGGCTCAACAAATGGATTTGGAGACTGTTCCTATGGACTGTCCGCTGCAGGCTAAGGGTCTAAATGGACAATTGTTGACCCGCATTACCCATCAGACTGTTCCTGTTTGTCTTAGAGTGTCGGGAAATCATCAGGAGAACATTCAATTCCATATTATCGACTGCCCACAGACTCCCCTGGTCCTTGGTATCCCCTGGCTCATAAAACACAATCCACACATTGATTGGGTGACAGGTAGCATTGTTTCATGGAGCACATTTTGTCATGTGAATTGTTTGTGTTCTGCTCAGACTCCTGCCAGTACTGTGCCTCAACCTCCACTGGAGTCCATGGATCTTTCTGCTGTTCCTGACGTGTATCATGACCTGGCATCCGTTTCTGCAAACACAGAGCTACTTCTCTTCCTCCTCACCGGCCTTACGACTGCGCCATTGACCTCCAGCCAGGAGCCCCGCTCCCCAGCAGTCGCCTGTACAATCTCTCCCGGCCGGAGACGGAGGCTATGGAGAACTACATTCGTGACTCCTTGGCGGCAGGTATTATGCGTCCTTCCTCGTCACCTGTAGGAGCGGGATTCTTTTTTGTTGCTAAGAAGGATAAGACCCTCAGACCCTGTATTGATTACCGTGGACTTAACAACATCACCATTAAGAACAAGTATTCTCTGCCTTTGATTAATTCTGCTTTTCCCCTCCTTCATGGTGCTACCATCTTTACGAAACTGGATCTACGAAATGCGTATCACCTGGTGCGCATTCGTAAGGGTGATGAATGGAAGACTGCCTTCAACACACCCTTGGGACATTTTGAGTATCGGGTTATGCCTTTTGGGTTGTCTAATGCCCCTGCTGTTTTTCAGGCACTAGTCAATGATGTCCTTCGGGACATGTTGAATCGGTTTGTTTTTGTCTATCTGGATGATATCTTGATTTTCTCAGAGTCCTCCCAGGAACATGAACTGCATGTGCGCCAGGTGTTGCAAAGGTTGTTGGAGAACAAACTGTTTGTGAAGATGGAGAAATGTGAATTTCATGTGTCTGAGACCTCTTTTGGGTTACATCATAGCTCAGGGGAGCTGCGGGATGGACCCAGCTAAGATCTCTGCTGTCACGGACTGGCCAGCTCCCTCTACCCGCAAACAACTTCAACGATTCCTGGGGTTTGCGAACTTCTATAGGAGGTTCATCAAGGACTACAGCCGCATTGCGGCGCCTCTCACCGCTCTCACCTCCATCTCACGACCGTTCGCTTGGAATGAAGGGGCCGAATCAGCGTTCGAAGAACTGAAACATCGCTTCGCCTCGGCTCCCATTCTGATGCAGCCGGACCCCGACCGCCAGTTTGTCGTGGAGGTGGATGCATCCGACACTGGGGTAGGTGCAGTGTTGTCACAACGTTCTCCTGAAGATAACAAACTGCATCCCTGTGCTTTTCTCTCAAGGAAACTTTCTCAGGCAGAGAGGAATTATGATGTTGGAAATCGTGAACTGCTCGCCGTTAAGCTGGCTCTCGAGGAGTGGCGACATTGGTTGGAGGGGGCGGAACAACCCTTCATCGTTTGGACGGATCATAAGAATCTGGCTTACCTCCAGTCAGCGAAGCAGCTCAACCCCGTCAAGCCAGGTGGGCACTATTTTTTGGGAGATTCAATTTTTTCTCTGTCTTACCGTCCTGGGTCACGCAACGTCAAGCCTGACGCCCTGTCTCGTGTTCATTCGGCTGTTGATACTGGTAGTAACCCTGAACCCATTTTGCCTCCTACCTGCAGTATTGCAGTCATCACATGTGACATCGAGGGGATTGTTAGACAGGCTCAACATCATCAAGCTGACCCTGGGAGGGGTCCTCCTAACCGGATGTTTGTCCCTGAGTCTGCTCGCTCCCAGGTACTTCAGTGGGCTCACTCGTCTCCCCTTACCTGTCACCCTGGAGTTTCGCGGACCCTTGACTTTGTGCGACGGAAGTTCTGGTGGGCCACGATGGAGGCGGACACTCGAGCCTTCATTGCTGCTTGTACGGTATGTGCACGAAGTAAAAACTCCACCCAGGCCAGCGCTGGTCATCTACGACCTCTACCTATACCCAGCCGGCCCTGGTCGCATATCGCTATGGATTTTGTCACTGGACTTCCCCCTTCATCTGGTAAGACTGTCATTCTTACGGTGATTGATCGTTTTCTAAGTTCGCTCATTTTTTGGCCCTACCTAAACTGCCCACTGCCAGAGAGACGGCTGATATTTTGGTTGAACATGTGTTCCGCTCTCATGGTCTACCCACGGATATTGTCTCTGACAGGGGTCCCCAGTTTGTCTCCCAGGTGTGGAAAGCTTTCTGTAAAGCTTTGGGCATTACATCCAGCCTGTCCTCTGGATATCACCCCCAGACCAACGGGCAAGCCGAGAGAGCGAACCAGGAGATGGAGACCGCACTTCGCTGTGTCACTGGGTCTAACCCTGGGTCATGGAGCTCCATGCTCCCCTGGGTGGAATATGCTCATAACACCTTGACTAACGCTTCCTCTGGTTTGTCTCCTTTTCTGTGTGCTCTGGGTTATCAACCTCCCCTGTTCCCTTCCCAAGAGAGGGAACTTGCGGTACCCTCGGTGCAGTCCCACATGCGCCGCTGCTGCAAGGTCTGGAGGAAGGCCAGGGTAGCTCTGTCCCGAGCTTCGGCGTACATGCAGAGGCAAGCCAACCGTCACCGGTCCCAGGCTCCCGGTTACTCTCCTGGTCAAGAGGTATGGCTGAAGTCACGGGACCTTCCATTGAAGGTGGAGTCGAAGAAGATGGCGCCTCGTTTTATAGGACCGTTCAAGATACTGTCTATTGTTAACCCCTGCGCGGTTAAGCTACAGCTTCCTGCCTCCCTACGGGTTCATTCCACCTTTCATGTTTCCCAGATTAAGCCTGTGTCGGTTAGCCCTTTGTGCCCGCCTCTCTCGTCCCCTCCTCCGCCCAAGATCGTGGGTGGGGGTCCGGTCTACACTGTCCGGCGACTTCTGGATGTTCGCCGCCGGGTCGTGGTTTCCAGTACCTGGTGGATTGGGAGGGTTATGGTCCTGAGGAACGTTCCTGGGTGCCCAGGAGCTTCATTGTGGATCCTGCTCTGGTTCGTGAGTTTCATAGGTTACATCCTGATAAACCCTGTCGGCCGCCAGGTGGCGTCCGTAGAGGGGGTACTGTTAGGCCTACTGCTGCTAGGTAGCTCTCTCTGCTCTCCCCCTCCCCTCTGTCTGTCCTTGATTGCAGGAGTGAAGTCTGGTGTGCGGGAGTCAGGGTTCCAGCTGCAGCTCATTCACCATAATCACCTCAGCCTTTAAGACCCGGTCAAACTTTCCACTCATCGTCAGATCATAGTCAAGACAACCATGTTAGTCTCGCTGCCGACTCAACCTGTCTGTTTTCGCTCTTGTGTTTTTTGGACTGTTTATTTACTTTTTCTCCTGTGCCACAGATATTTGGAACCTGACTCCTGCCTCCGCTTCACTCCTGCCACCACCATCCTGCTCTCCACTATCGGGCCTCTCCTTTGGACTCACCACGGACACTAGGACATTACGGTACCACACCTGCCCTGACCTGGATCTGTACCCTCCCTGTAACCTGGACTTGCTCTTCCCCATTTATTGGAAACCTGGACTATTGAACATTATAATAAACCTGTTAAAACTTCTCTGGCTTGGTGTACTTGTCTGCATTTGGGTTCTATCCAGTTAAATCATAACAGATGTCTCTGAAGTGCAGTTAACCATATATACATATTTAAATCCTCTGTGAGCGTATTGGGGTGGGTACAGTACTCAGTCAACGCTAAATTGGACTTTCATTGCATCATGAATATGTAGGTACGGTAGCCCTTTCCTGCGGTCAATGACCAAAAGCGCCCAATTTGGCCTCATGGGTGGAATGTTATTAATATTTGTAATTATTTCATAATTAATAATGTTTTTGTTTTTTTTGAAAATCCAGTATTTCTGGAGGAGAGAGAGAGAGAGAGAGAGAGAGGAGAGAGAGAGAGAGAGAGAGAGAGAGAGAGAGAGAGAGAGAGAGAGAGAGAGAGAGAGAGAGAGAGAGAGAGAGAGAGAGAGAGAGAGAGAGAGAGAGAGAGAGAGAGAGAGAGAGAGAGAGAGAGAGAGAGAGAGAGAGAGAGAGAGAGAGAGAGAGAGAGAGAGAGAGAGAGAGAGAGAGAGAGAGAGAGAGAGAGAGAGAGAGAGAGAGAGAGAGAGAGAGAGAGAGAGAGAGAGAGAGAGAGAGAGAGAGAGAGAGAGAGAGAGAGAGAGAGAGAGAGAGAGAGAGAGAGAGAGAGAGAGAGAGAGAGAGAGAGAGAGAGAGAGAGAGAGAGAGAGAGAGAGAGAGAGAGAGAGAGAGAGAGAGAGAGAGAGAGAGAGAGAGAGAGAGAGAGAGAGAGAGAGAGAGAGAGAGAGAGAGAGAGAGAGAGAGAGAGAGAGAGAGAGAGGTATTCATCCCCTTGGCGTTTTTCCTATTTTGTTGCATTACAACCTGTCATTTAAATTGATTTTTATTTGGATTTCATGTAATGGACATACACAAAATAGTCCAAATGGTGAAGTGAAATGAAAAAAATCACTTGTTTCAAAAAATTCTAAAAAATAAATTACAGAAAAGTGGTGCGTGCATATGTATTCACCCCCTTTGCTATGAAGCCCCTAAATAAGATCTGGTGCAACCAATTACCTTCTGAAGTCACATAATTAGTTAAATAAAGTCCAACTGTGTGCAATCTAAGTGTCACATGATCTGTCACATGATCTCAGTATATATACACCTTGTCTGAAAGGCCCCAGAGTCTGCAACACCACTAAGCAAGAGGCTCCACCAAGCAAGCAGCACCATGAAGACTAAGAAGCTCTCCAAACAGGTCAGGGACAAAGTTCTGGAGAAGTACATATCAGGGTTGGCTTATAAAAAAATATCAGAAACTTTGAAAATCCCACGGAGCACCAATAAATCCATTATTAAAAAATTGAAAGAATATGGCACCACAACAAACCTGCCAAGAGAGGGCTGCCCACCAAAACTCACGGACCAGGCAAGGAGGGCATTAATCAGAGAGGCAACAAAGACACCAAAGATAACCCTGAAGGACCTGCAAACCTCCACAGCGGAGATTGGAGTATTTGTCCATAGGACCACTTTAAGCAGTACACTCCACAGAGCTGGGCTTTATGGAAGAGTGGCCAGAAAAAAAGCCATTGCTTAAAGAAAAAAATAAGCAAACACGTTTGGTGTTCGCCAAAAGGCATGTGGGAGACTCCCCAAACATGTGGAAGAAGGTACTCTGGTCAGATGAGACTCAAATTGAGCTTTTTGGCCATCAAGGAAAACGTTGTGTCTGGCGCAAACCCAACAGCTCTCATCATCCCGAGAACACCAGCCCCACAGTGAAGCATGGTGGTGGCAGCATCATGCTGTGGGGATGTTTTTCATCGGCAGGGACTGGGAAACTGGTCAGAATTGAAGGAATGATGGATGGCGCTAAATACAGGGAAATTCTTGAGGCAAACCTGTTTCAGTCTTCCAGAGATTTGAGACTGGGACGGAGGTTCATCTTCCAGCAGGACAATGACCCTAACATACTGCTAAAGCAACACTCGAGTGGCTAGATGTGCCAAGCTTATAGAGACATACCCCAAGATAATTGCAGCTTTAATTGCTGCACAAGGTGGCTCTACAAAGTATTTACTTTGGGGGGGTGACTAGTTATGCACGCTCAAGTTTTCTTTTTTTTTGTCTTATTTCTTGTTTGTTTCACACAAAAAAAATATTTTGCATCTTCAAAGTGTTAGGCATGTTGTGTAAATCAAACCCCCCAAATATCAATTTTAATTCCAGTTTGTAAGGCAACAAAATAGGAAAAATGCCAAGGGGGGTGAATACTTTCGCAAGCCACTGTACATACTGTATATATTTGATATGCTGTAATATGAAAACACATTACCTAGCAGTCAACCTGCTTGCACCAATCCCATGCAGTTACAGTAAAATACTGTAAAATACAAACCCTGCCTCCCCTCAATTAATTTAATGAATGTATTAATTCATTTAGCTGGCATATCTGCTGCCAGTATAACGCTGTAAATTTACAGGGGAAAGTTTTACAGTACACACACCCACTGTCGCTTCCCTCTCTTCCCGTGTCGCAACACTCTCCTGCCTCAACCCTGCCTTCCCCTCATTAGTAAATAAATACTGTTAATTTGGCCTCATTCGTTACGCAGCTCTCTCTCTCTCTCCAATTTGCCTCCCCACCCACCCTTTGTGAACTCTGACCTCGGCCCCATCATTAATGTATCTGTCATATTATAGTCATCAGCTGAGTCTAACTTTTTTACTCCTTCTCCTGAAGAGATGTGCCGAGTCACGACGACGCCGTGTCTCAGATCCGTATAGCATTTTTAAAGAGTTAAATCCAATTGATACAGTTCATTATCGAGTCTCTCTCTTGCTCTATATCGCAAGTTGAGCCCCACAAACCTCTTATAGCATGGCATACTGTAGACATTAACGTTTACATTTTAGTCATTTAGCAGACACTCTTATCCAGAGCGACTTAAAGCGAATTTATGCTTCATCCACACATGTGGTTGGAGGCTCCGTATAGAGGGTGTGACACAATTGCAGAGCCTCCGGAGGCATGCAGAGGCAAAATTGAGCTCTGTGCGCCAATGAGGAGGGCTCCGTATCGCTCCGCATTGACATGATTGGTTGACGGTAGGTGGGGGCGGGAGGTCCTGTATAAACACAAACTCACTTCCTTGACAACTTCCTTCACAACAGCTCTGCGCTGCTCCGCAAAGCGCAAGAAGTATGAATGCCCTGACTTCTGCAGAGGCCGTATCACCGTAAATGCTGCACGGCCAATGCAGATGTCAGATTGAACATGCAGCGCCTTTTACAGTCAGAATTTAATTGAATTTTTACCTTTTTTAAACAGTGAAATTCCATTGAGACCAAGGCCTCTTTTACAAGGGAGCCCTGTAACCCCTTGTAACTAACTATTTTCTACTGTTTACCTGCATATGAAATCCTTATCCTTGATGATTGACCTCAACCATTTATTATCAGAGAAAAAACAGGTATATCTATCACACAGAGAATTCCCTGAGCTATACGTCTGTTGTGTATGACAGATGTGAGGTATAGAGAGAAGGTTGGTTGGGTCTATTTCGACCCGAGTTAGAAGGCTGTTTGTCATCCTGTGTTGACGTTGGCTGTGAGAGGCTGAGAGATGACAGGTATTCATGGCTGCTCCATATTGTACCCTAGTTGGCTAGGGAGGAGCTGTCTGTGTGAAGTGACGCACTGGCTGGGTGTGTGTGTGTGTGTGTAGTGTGTGTGCGTGGGTGCGTGTTTGCCTGCCAACCTACGTGCCTGCCTACAAGTCTTTCTAGTGCCTACCTACCTACCTACAGTGGCTTGCGAAAGTATTCACCCCCCTTCACATTTTTCCTATTTTGTTGCCTTACAACCTGGAATTAAAATGGATTTTTGGGGGGTTTGTATCATTTCATTTACACAACATGCCTACCACTTTGAAGATGCAAAATATTTTTTTTTGTGAAACAAACAAGAAATAAGACAAAAAAACTAAAAAGTTGACCGTGCATAACTTTTCACCCCCCCAAAGATGAAGATGAAGATCCGTCCCAGTCTCAAATCTCTGGAAGACTGAAACAGGTTTCCCTCAAGAATTTCCCTGTAATAAATAATAATAATAATAATAATAATAATGATATGTATGTATGTATGTATGTATGTATGTATGTATATGTATATATATATGTATATATATAATAGAATTATTGTAAAATTAACTGTGTCCATAAGGTGTAGATAGTAAGTATAGACCGGAAGTAGAGGCCTGGGAATTGTTGTTCACTAATTTACTCCAAGTAGGGAAAGGATGGTGGGGTTGAAAAGTAATAAAGGGGAGTATATATATAAAAAATATATATATAATAAAAAAAAAAAAAAAAAAACATGGGGGATTGGAAGTGATGCAGACAATTACATTGATAGAAGATACAATCTATCTGCAATATTAAGCTGATCCATTCCCCACAAAAAAAAAAAGAGAAAAAAAAAAAAAAAAAAAAAGAATTTCCCTGTATTTAGCGCCATCCATCATTCCTTTAATTCTGACCAGTTTCCCAGTCCCTGCCGATGAAAAACATCCCCACAGCATGATGCTGCCACCACCATGCTTCACTGTTGAGATGATGTTCTTGGGGTGATGATAGGTGTTGGGTGTGTGCCAGACATAGCGTTTTCCTTGATGGCCAAAAAGCTCAATTTTAGTCTCAACTGACCATATGTTTGGGGAGTCTCCCACATGCCTTTTGGCGAACACCAAACGTGTTTGCTTATTTTTTTTCTTTAAGCAACAGCTTTTTTCGGGCCACTCTTCCGTAAAGCCCAGCTCTGTGGAGTGTACGGCTTAAAGTAGTCCTATGGACAGATACTCCAATCTCCGCTGTGGAGCTTTGCAGCTCCTTCAGGGTTATCTTTGGTGTCTTTGTTGCCTCTCTGATATTTTGAAACAAGTTTTTTTTAATTCCACTTCACCAATTTGGACTATTTTGTGTATGTCCATTACATTAAATCCAAATAAAAATCCATTTAAATTACAGGTTGTAATGCAACAAAATAGGAAAAACGGCAAGGGGGATGAATACTTGTTTTTTCTGGCCCCCCGTGGGAAACAAACCCACAACCCTGGCGTTGCAAGCACCATGCTCTACCAACTGAGCTACACGGGGCCTACTTTTGCAAGGCACTGTATATATATATATATATATATATATATATATACACAGTGGGGAAAAAATGTATTTAGTCAGCCACCAATTGTGTCACGGTTTCGGCCGAGGCTGCTCCTCCTCCTTGCTCGGGCAGGCTTCGGCGGTCGTCGTTCCCGGAGTACTAGCTGCCACCATTGTATGTTATCGATGTTCGTTTGGTTTTGTCTTTATTGTACACCTGTTTCCATTTGGGTTAATTATGTCCCCTATAAGTTTCTCGTTTTGTTAGTCGTGTGTTGTGTGTTATTGTTCGCCTGTCATCAGGTGCGGCTCGTCTTTTGTATTTTGTATTTCCTGTCGTCGCACTGTACTGTTTTCGTGCGCTTTGGATATCTTGTGTTTTGCGCATTGTTGCGCATAGTCCGCCTCCTATTTTGTTGAGGCCAGAGTCTATATATTATTGTGTTTCAGTAAAGTCGGTTGGACTTAGCTTCTTGTCCTGCGTGTGACTCCTCCACCACATCCACATCAGCCACTGTGACAGAATAACACACCATATGGAGTCAGCAGGAGCAGCAGCAGCACCCGAGTCTCTGGAGGAGCGCGTCCGCGGGCAGGACGATCGGATCCATCAACTCGGGACTGCCCTGCAGGACGTAATTAACACTCTGCACCGATGGGAGACCAGAGGGGTACCCACGCCTCCGCCTACCCTACCATCACCATCGGTCAGTCCTCCCATCGGTGCTCCGGAACCCAGTGGGATTCGGCTCTCGCTCCTGAGGGCGTATGATGGCACCGCTGCCTGGTGTCAGGGGTTCCTCCTGCAGGTGGAACTCTACCTGGCCACCGTACACCCGGCGCCCTCGGGACACGAGAGCGTCTCCGCCCTCATCTCCTGTCTCACCGGCAAGGCGTTGGAGTGGGCCAATGCCGAATGGAGGAGGATAGACGCTGCTACCATCACCTACGCAGAGTTCTCTCGCCGCTTTAGGGCCGTGTTCGACCATCCACCTGAGGGGAAAGCGGCGGGGGAGCGTCTATTCTACCTCCGACAGTGGAAGAGGAGCGCACAGGAGTTCGCCCTGGAGTTCCGGACTCTAGCGGCGGATGCAGGGTGGAATGAGCGGGCCCTCATTGACCACTACCGTTGTAGTCTACGGGAGGACGTCCGTCAAGAGCTGGCCTGCAGGGATACCCACCTCACCTTCGACCAGCTGGTGGACATGTCCATCCGGCTGGACACCCTGCTGGCCACCCGCGGACGTTCCGAGTGGGGGTCGTCCATTCCACCCTCCAGCACCTCCGAGCCGAGCCCTATGGAGCTCGGAGGTGCTGGCGCTAGAGAGAGGAGGAGGAGGAGCCCGAGGGGGGCTGTCCCCTGCACCAACTGTGGTCGTGGAAGGCACACTGCGGCTAGGTGCTGGGGAGGGCCTCCTAGGGGAGAGGACAACAGGCCACGCACTGGGGATTCATTCCAGGTGAGTAGGCTTCCCACTTACCCAGAGCTCTCTGTTGTGCACGTCTGTTTACCTGTACATTTTCCTCAGGTAGCACCTCATTCCCAGCATAAGGCGCTAGTAGATTCAGGCGCAGCTGGGAATTTTGTTGATCGAAATGTTCGTTTAAAACTAGGAATTCCCCTTCTTCCTGTTGACATCCCATTCCCCGTTCATGCCCTAGATAGCCGTCCATTGGGATCGGGTTGATTAGGGAGGTCACAGCGCCACTTAGGATGAGGACGCAGGGGGGTCATGAGGAAACTATTCAGCTATATCTGATTGACTCTCCTGCATATCCGGTGGTGTTGGGGCTTCCCTGGTTGATTACCCATAATCCTTCTATTTCGTGGCAACAGAGGGCTCTTAAGGAGTGGTCTGCCCAGTGTGTGGGGCGATGTCTAGGTGTTTCCATGGGGGCGACCTCGGTGGAGAGTCCAAACCAGGTGCCCGCACTGCACATTCCCCCTGAGTATGAGGATTTGGCAATCGTGTTCAGTAAATCGAGGGCGACGCGGTTGCCTCCTCATAGGCAGGGAGATTGTGCGATAGACCTCCAGACAGGAGCAGCGCTTCCACGGAGCCATGTGTATCCTCTGTCTCAAGAGGAGAAGAGAGCTATGGAGACTTACATAGCCGAATCTCTGAGACAAGGATACATACGGCCATCCACTTACCCTGCGTCCTCGAGCTTCTTTTTTGTGAAGAAGAAGGATGGAGGTTTGCGCCCGTGCATTGATTACCGTAGTCTCAATCAGAGCACTGTGAAATACAGTTACCCACTCCCTCTGATTGCGACTATGACAGAGTCATTGCACGGGGCGCGTGTCTTCACAAAACTAGATCTCAGGAGTGCATACAACTTGGTGCGCATTAGAGAAGGTGATGAATGGAAGACAGCATTTAGTACCACCTCAGGTCATTACGAGTATCTCGTCATGCCATACGGGTTGATGAACGCTCCTTCAGTCTTCCAATCCTTCGTGGATGAGATCTTCAGGGACATGCAGGGGCAGGGTGTGGTCGTGTACATTGATGACATTCTTGTGTACTCTTCTACCCGAGCCGAGCATGTAGCCCTGGTGCGCCGAGTGTTGAGGAGGCTGTTGGAGCACGACCTGTATGTCAAGGCAGAGAAATGTCTGTTTTTCCAGGAGTCGGTCTCCTTTTTGGGTTATCAGTTGTCTGCGTCAGGGGTGAAGATGGAGGTTGACCGGGTGTCAGCCGTGCGTAATTGGCAAACTGCAACCACTGTTAAAGAGGTGCAGCAGTTTTTGGGGTTTGCAAATTACTACCGGAGGTTTATCCGGGGTTTTGGACAGGTGGCAGCACCCATAACGTCTCTGTTGAAGGGGTGTCCGGTGCGTTTGCTGTGGTCAGCCGAGGCGGACAGGGCTTTTGGGAGACTGAAGGACCTGTTTACTTCGGCTCCGGTGCTGGCGCATCCGGATCCCGCTTTACCATTTCAGGTAGAGGTTGACGCGTCAGAGGCCGGTATTGGGGCCGTACTTTCGCAACGGTCTGGCATGCCACCTAAACTCCGCCCCTGTGCTTTTTACTCCAAAAAGCTCAGCCCGGCGGAGTGAAATTATGACGTAGGGGACAGGGAGCTGTTAGCCGTGGTACAGAACCTAAAGGTGTGGAGGCATTGGCTTGAGGGGGCTCAACACCCTTTTCTCATTTTGACTGACCACCGTAACCTGGAGTACATCCGGGCAGCTAGGAGATTGAACCCTCGCCAGGCGTGGTGGAACATGTTTTTAGCCCGGTTCGTATTTAAGATCACGTACATCCCTGGGTCCCAGAACGGTAAGGCAGACGCACTGTCTCGGCGGTATGACACGGAGGAGAGGTCCGTTGAGCCCACTCCCATACTGCCGGAGTCTTGTCTGGTGGCACCGGTAGTGTGGGAGGTCGATGCTGAAATCGAGCGGGCGTTGCGTACCGACCCTAGTCCTCCACAGTGCCCGGTGGATCGGACGTACGTTCCGCTCGAGGTTCGGGATCGACTGATATATTGGGCTCACACGTCACCCTCCTCTGGACATCCTGGTATTGGCCGGACTGTGCACTGCCTTAGCGCTAAGTACTGGTGGCCAACGTTAGCCAGGGATGTGAGGGTTTATGTCTCCTCCTGCTCGGTGTGCGCCCAGTGTAAGGCGCCTAGACACCTGCCCAGGGGAAAGTTACAACCCCTGCCCGTTCCACAATGACCATGGTCTCACCTCTCGGTGGATTTCGTCACAGACCTTCCCCCCTCGCAGGGGAATACTACTATACTGGTCGTTGTGGATGGGTTCTCTAAGGCCTGTCGTCTGCTCCCAATGCCGGGTCTTCCTACTGCCATACAGACCGCCGAAGCACTATTCACCCACGTTTCTCGGCACTACGGGGTACCCTAGGATATAGTGTCTGATCGAGGTCCCCAGTTCACCTCCAGAGTCTGGAGAGCGTTTATGGAGCGTTTGGGGGTCTCGGTGAGCTTGACCTCGGGTTACCATCCAGAGAGTAATGGGCAGGTGGAACGTGGGAACCAGGATGTGGGTAGGTTTCTTAGATCGTATTGCCAGGGCCGGCCGGAGGAGTGGGCGAGGTATGTCCCCTGGGCAGAGATGGCCCAGAACTCTCTCCGCCACTCCTCAACCAATCTAACCCCTTTCCAATGTGTGTTAGGTTACCAGCCGGTTCTGGCACCGTGGCAGCAGAGCCAGATCGAGGCTCCTGCGGTGGATGAGTGGGTGCGGCGCTCGGAGGAGACGTGGAACGCTGCACACGTCCACCTGCAGCGGGCCATCCGTCGTCAGAAAGCGAGCGCCGATCTCCACCGCAGTGAGGGGCCGGTGTACGCACCTGGTGATCGAGTCTGGCTCTCTACCAGAAACCTACCCCTCCGCCTGCCCTGCCGGAAACTGGGTCGGCGGTTTGTGGGGCCTTTTAAAGTCCTGAGAAGATTGAACGAGGTGTGTTACAGGTTACAACTGCCTAGTGATTATCGTATTAACCCGTCGTTCCATGTGTCTCTTCTCAGGCCGGTGGTAGCTGGTCCACTCCAGGACGATGAGATCAGAGAGACTCCTCCGCCCCCACTGGACATCGAGGGGGCTCCGGCGTACACAGTTCGGTCCATCTTGGATTCGAGACGCCGGATGGGGGGTCTCCAATATCTCGTGGAGTGGGAGGGGTATGGCCCGGAGGAACGGTGCTGGGTGCCGAGGAGGGACATCCTAGACCCGTCTCTCCTGACAGAGTCCCACCGTGGTCAACCCACGCGCCCTGCTCCGCGTCATCCTGGTCGTCCCCGAGGCCGGGGTCGGCTCAAGGGGGGGGGGTACTGTCACGTTTTCGGCTGAGGCTGCTCCTCCTCCTTGCTCGGGCAGGCTTTGGCGGTTGTCGTCCCCGGAGTACTAGCTGCCACCGTTGTATGTTATCGATGTTCGTTTGGTTTTGTCTTTATTGTACACCTGTTTCCATTTGGGTTAATTATGTCCCCTATAAGTTTCTCGTTTTGTTAGTCGTGTGTTGTGTGTTATTGTTTGCCTGTCATCAGGTGCGGCTCGTCTTTTGTATTTTGTATTTCCTGTCGTCGCACTGTACTGTTTTCGTGCGCTTTGGATATCTTATGTTTTGCGCATTGTTGCGCATAGTCCGCCTCCTATTTTGTTGAGGCCAGAGTCTATATATTATTGTGTTTCAGTAAAGTCGGTTGGACTTCTTGTCCTGCGTGTGACTCCTCCACCACATTCACATCAGCCACTGTGACAAATTGTGCAAGTTCTCCCACTTAAAAATATGAGAGAGGCCTGTAATTTTCATCATAGGTACACGTCAACTATGACAGACAAATTGAGAAAAGAAATCCAGAAAATCACATTGTAGGATTTTTTATGAATTTATTTGCAAATTATGGTGGAAAATAAGTATTTGGTCACCTACAAACAAGAAAGATTTCTGGCTCTCACAGACCTGTAACTTCTTCTTTAAGCCAGTACATGTCCAGGCCCATCTGAAGTTTGCTAGAGTGCATTTGGATGATCCAGAAGAGGATTGGGAGAATGTCATATGGTCAGATGAAACCAAAATATAACTTTTTGGTAAAAACTCAACTCGTCGTGTTTGGAGGACAAAGAATGCTGAGTTGCATCCAAAGAACACCATACCTACTGTGAAGCATGGGGTGGAAACATCATGCTTTGGGGCTGTTTTTCTGCAAAGGGACCAGGACGACTGATCCGTGTAAAGGAAAGAATGAATGGGGCCATGTATCGTGAGATTTTGAGTGAAAACCTCCTTCCATCAGCAATGGGCCAAAATACCAGCAACAGTGTGTGAAAACCTTGTGAAGACTTACAGAAAACATTTGACCTGTGTCATTGCCAACAAAGGGTATATAACAAAGTACTGAGAAACTTTTGTTATTGACCAAATACTTATTTTCCACCATAATTTGCAAATAAATTCATTAAAAATCCTACAATGGGATTTTCTTTTCTCATTTTGTCTGTCATAGTTGACGTGTACCTATGATGAAAATTATAGGCCTCTCTCATCTTTTTAAGTGGGAGAACATGCACAATTGATGGCTGACTAAATACTTTTTTTCCCCACTGTATATATATATTGTATATCAAATTGGTATGAATAACTTGCACTTCTAGAGGCCTTAACAAAGGCTATCAAACTTGCAGTGACTACAGAGCAAAACAGACCAAGGACATAGCAAATACGCAACCATTGATTGTTTGAGGCTTACTGCCACTCCAATCAGTCCCCTATACACATGTCATTGTTGGTGCCTGTCTTAGGTCAGTTAGGATCACCACTTTATTTTAAGAATGTGAAATGTCAGAATAATAGTAGAGAGAATGATTTATTTCAGCTTTTATTTACTTCATCACATTCCCAGTGGGTCAGAAGTTTACATACACTGAATTAGTATTTGGTAGCATTGTCTTTAAAGCATTTGTTTAACTTGGGTCAAACATTTTAGGTAGCCTTACACAAGCTTCCCACAAGTTGGGTGAATTTTGGCCCATTCCCCCTGACAGAGCTGATGTAACTGAGTCAGGATTGTAATCCTCCTTGCTTGCCCACGCTTTTTCAGTTCTGCCCACAAATGTTCTATAGGATTGAGGTCAGGGCTTTGTGATGGCCACTCCAATACCTTGACTGTGTTGTCCTTAAGCCTTTTTGCCACAACTTTGGAAGTATGCTTGGGGTCATTGTCCATTTGGAAGACCCATTTGCGACCAAGCTTTAACTTCCTGACTGATGTCTTGAGATGTTGCTTCAATATATCCACATAATCTTCCTTCCTCAAGATGCCATCTATTTTGTGAAGTGCACCAGTCCCTCCTACAGCAAAGTACCCCCACATCATGATGCTGTCACCCACATGCTTCACTGTTGGGATGGTGTTCTTCGGCTTGCAAGCTACACCCTTTTTCCTCCAAACATAACGATGGTCATTATGGCCGAACAGTTCTATTTTTGTTTTATCAGACCAGAGGACATTTCTCCTAAAAGTACGATCTTTGTCCCCATGTGCAGTTGCAAACCGTAGTCTGGCTTTTTTATGGCGGTTTTGGAGCAGTGGCTTCTTCCTTGCTGAGCGGCCTTTCAGGTTATGTCGATATAGGACTCGTTTTACTGTGGATATAGATACTTTTGTACCTGTGTCCTCCAGCATCTTCACAAGGTCCTTTGCTGTTGTTCTGGGATTGATTTGCACTTTTCGCACCAAAGTACATTCATCTCTAGGAGACAGAACGCATATCCTTCCTGAGCGGTATGACAGCTACGTGGTCCCATGGTGTTTATACTTGCGTACTATTGTTTGTACAGATGAACGTGGTACCTTCAGGCATTTAGAAATTGCTCCCAAAGATGAACCAGACTTGTGGAGGTCTACAAATGTTTTTCTGAGGTCTTGGCTGATTTCTTTTGATTTTCCCATGATGTCAAGCAAAGTTTGAAGGTAGGCCTTGAAATACATCCACAGGTACACCTCCAATTGACTCAAATTATGTCAAATAGCCTATCAGAAGCTTCTAAAGCCATGACATCATTTTCTGGAATTGTCCAAGCTCTTTAAAGGCACAGTCAACTTAGTGTATGTAAACTTCTGACCCACTGGAATTGTGATACAGTGAATTATACGTGAAATAATCTGTCTGTAAACAATTGTTGGAAAAATTACTTGTGTCATGCACAAAGTAGATGTCCTAACCGACTTGCCAAAACTATAGTTTGTTAAAAGACATTTGTGGAGTGGTTGAAAAACGAATTTGAATGACTCCATCCTAATTGTATGTAATCTTCCGACTTCAACTATATATATATATATATATATATATATATATATATATATATATATATACATACTGTATATCAAATATGTTTGAATAACTTGCACTTCTAGAGGCCTTAATAAAGGCTTCCAAACGTTCAGTGACTACAGAGCAAAACAGACCAAGGACATATCAAATACGCAACAATTGAATGTTTGAGGCTTGCTGCCACGCCAATCCGTCCCCTACACACATTGAGTTGTTAGCATACTACTACCACATATTACTTAAATTGGTACAGCACTCTCACTCATGGGTGGAACAAATGTAGCCTCTTACAAGGCATGCCTCAAAATATGTTAATGACCCAGAAACAACAATACCATGCAACCACTAGCGGTCAAAAGGTTTTTCGTGATCCAATTTTTTTTTACTCAAATACATCTAGTAAGTTCTACTCAAAGTCAATGAAATTACTACTTAAAAGGTTTACAGTGAGGGAAAAAAGTATTTGATCCCCTGCTGATTTTGTACGTTTATTTGAACAGTGAGAGACAGAATAACAACAAAATAAATCCAGAAAAACTCATGTCAAAATTGTTATAAATTGATATATACAGTACACTGCTGTTAGTTGTATAATACTGTAAAAACAAAAACAAATGTGAACAGTGCCACTATAGAAAGAAAAATCATTGCGCCTGTAATATGGGTCATATCTGTTTGGGCTAGAAACAAGCTGTTTTCTCTGTAGTAATGGTGCAAACATAAGGGTCAGGAAAATGCATGTTTATTCACTAAAGCACCGAGAGGCTGTGGTACACAGAATCCTAATCATTACAACAATTATTATATAATATACTGCTCAAAAAAATAAAGGGAACACTTAAACAACACAATGTAACTCCAAGTCAATCACACTTCTGTGAAATCAAACTGTCCACTTAGGAAGCAACACTGATTGACAATACATTTCACATGCTGTTGTGCAAATGGAATAGACAACAGGTGGAAATTATAGGCAATTAGCGAGACACCCCCAATAAAGGAATGGTTCTGCAGGTGGTGATCACAGACCACTTCTCAGTTCCTATGCTTCCTGGCTGATGTTTTGGTCACTTTTGAATGCTGGCGGTGCTTTCACTCTAGTGGTAGCATAAGACGGAGTCTACAACCCACACAAGTGGCTCAGGTAGTGCAGCTCATCCAAGATGGCACATCAATGCGAGCTGTGGCAAGAAGGTTTGCTGTGTCTGTCAGCGTAGTGTCCAGAGCATGGAGGCGCTACCAGGAGACAGACCAGTACATCAGGAGACGTGGAGGAGGCCGTAGGAGGGCAACAACCCAGCAGCAGGACCGCTACCTCCGCCATTGTGCAAGGAGGAGCAGGAGGAGCACTGCCAGAGCACTGCAAAATGACCTCCAGCAGGCCACAAATGTGCATGTGTCTGCTCAAACGGTCAGAAACAGACTCCATGAGGGTGGTATGAGGGCCCGACGTCCACAGGTGGGGGTTGTGCTTACAGCCCAACACCGTGCAGGACGTTTGGCATTTGCCAGAGAACACCAAGATTGGCAAATTCGCCACTGGCGCCCTGTGCTCTTCACAGATTCACAGGTTCACACTGAGCACATGTGACAGACGTGACAGTCTGGAGACGCCGTGGAGAACGTTCTGCTGCCTGCAACATCCTCCAGCATGACCGGTTTGGCGGTGGGTCAGTCATGGTGTGGCGTGGCATTTCTTTGGGGGGCCGCACAGCCCTCCATGTGCTCGCCAGAGGTAGCCTGACTACCATTAGGAGATGAGATCCTCAGACCCCTTGTGAGACCATATGCTGGTGCTGTTGGCCCTGGGTTCCTCCTAATGCAAGACAATGCTAGACCTCATGTGGCTGGAGTGTGTCAGCAGTTCCTGCAAGAGGAAGGCATTGATGCTATGGACTGGCCCGCCCGTTCCCCAGACCTGAATCCAATTGAGCACATCTGGGACATCATGTCTCGCTCCATCCACCAACGCCACGTTGCACCACAGACTGTCCAGGAGTTGGCGGATGCTTTAGTCCAGGTCTGGGAGGAGATCCCTCAGGAGACCATCCGCCACCTCATCAGGAGCATGCCCAGGCGTTGTAGGGAGGTCATACAGGCACGTGGAGGCCACACACACTACTGAGCCTCATTTTGACTTGTTTTAAGGACATTACATCAAAGTTGGACCAGCCTGTAGTGTGGTATTCCACTTTAATTTTGAGGGTGACTCCAAATCCAGGGTTGACATCCATGGGTTGATAAATTTGATTTCCATTGATCATTTTTGTGTGATTTTGTTGTCAGCACATTCAACTATGTAAAGAAAAAAGTATTTAATAAGATTATTTCATTCATTCAGATCTAGGATGTGTTATTTTAGTGTTCTCTTTATTTTTTTGAGCAGTGTATATACAGTACCAGCCAAAAGTTTGGACACACCTAGTCATTCAAGGGATGTTCTATATTTTTACTATTTTCCACATTGTAGAATAACAGTGAAGACATCAAAACTATAAAATAACACATATTGGAATCATGTAGTAACCAAAAAAGTGTCAAACAAATCAAAATATATTTTAGATTTTAGATTCTTCAATGTAGCCACCCTTTGCCTTGATGACAGCTTTGCACACTCTAGGCATTCTCTCAACCAGCTTCACCTCGAATGCTTTTCCAACAGTCTTGGAGTTCCCACATATGCTGAGCACTTGTTGGCTGCTTTTCCTTCACTCTGCGGTCCATCTCATTCCAAACCATCTCATTTGGGTTGAGGTCAGGTGATTGTGGAGGTCAGGTCATCTGATGCAGCACTCCATCACTCTCATTCTTGGTCAAATAGCCCTTACACAGCCTGGAGGTGTGTTGGGTCATTGTCCTGTTGAAAAACAAATGATAGTACTACTAAGGCGTATCGCTGCAGAATGCTGTCGTAGCCATGCTGGTTAAGTATGCCTTGAATTCTAAATAAATCACTTACAGTGTCACCAGCAAAGCACTCCCACACCATCACACCTCCTCCTCCATACTTCACGGTGGGAACCACACATGCGGAGATCATCCGTTCACCTACTCTGCGTCTCACAAAGACACGGCGGTTAGAACCAAAAATCTCAAATTTGGACTCATCAGACCAAAGGACAGATTTCCACTGGTCTAATGTCCATGTTTCTTGGCGCAAGCAAGTCTCTTCTTCCTATTGGTGTCCTTTAGTAGTGGTTTCTTTGCATCAATTCGACCATGAAGGCCTGATTCACGCAGGCGCCTCTGAACAGTTGATGTTGAGATGTGTCTGTTACTTGAACTCTGTGAAGCATTTATTTGGGCTGCAATTTCTGAGGCCGGTAACTCTAATGAACTTATCCTCTGCAGCAGAGGTAACTCTGGGTCTTCCTTTCCTGTGGCGGTCCTCATGAGAGCCAGTTTCATCATAGCACTTGATGGTTTTTGCGACTGCACTTGAAGAAACTTTAAAAGTTCTTGAAATTTTCAGGATTGTCTAACCTTCATGTCTTAAAGTAATGATGGACTGTCATTTCTCTTTGCTTATTTGAGCTGTTCTTGCCATAATATGGACTTACCAAATAGGGCTATCTTCTGTATACCACCCCTACCTTGTCACAACACAACTGATTGGCTCAAACGCATTAAGAAGGAAATAAATTCCACAAATTAACTTTTAAGAAGGCACACCTGTTAATTGAAATGCATTCCATCTGGTTGAGAGAATGCCAAGAGTGTAAAGCTGTCATCAAGGCAATTGGTGGCTACTTGAAGAATCTGAAGTATAAAATATATTTTGATTTGTTTAACACTTTTTTGGTTACTACATGATTCCATATGTGTTATTTCATAGTTTTGATGTCTTCACTATTATTCTACAATGTAGAAAATAGTACAAATAAAGAAAATCCCTTAAATGAGTAGGTGTGTCCAAACTTTTGACTGGTACTGTATATATATATATTTTTTAATAATCTGAGCTTCATTCGTCTCACCTGACAGCATGAGGTTGGCACGTGAAACTGAACATTTGAATCTACAGTAGGCAGAGCTATTACTTTAAAGAAATACAGTATGTTAGAGTAATTTTTACATGCGGCTTCCAATTACAGTTAACAACTGTATTTTTCAGCATTTTACCCTTAATGCATTGCAATCTAGAGCGTTAATTCAGTAAAACACATGTAAAGTATTTTACTGTGCATTCTACAGTGTTTTACTGTTGAAATTACAGAAAAAAAAATGTGTGCGTGAGAGAAGCGAGGGAGGGAGGTTGCTTTCTCTCCCCCAAAATTCCTGCCGTGAAGACTCCATCTGCTCCAGTCATTAGCGTTAAGAGGGAACCTTAATTCAAACTAATTGCGAGCGATGAACAGGTAAACAAACC
This sequence comes from Coregonus clupeaformis, assembly GCF_020615455.1. Classification (NCBI taxonomy): domain Eukaryota; kingdom Metazoa; phylum Chordata; class Actinopteri; order Salmoniformes; family Salmonidae; genus Coregonus; species Coregonus clupeaformis. The sequence goes on from NC_059205.1 coordinate 24,438,451, forward strand.
ACTGTGTTGTTAGGGAGAAGTAGGAGGGAGAGGAGAAGCGTTTTAGGTACGCTTGCTTAGGTGTACCTGGCTGGGGTTGGATTCATTAATATGAGCGTTCTGCTGTCTGCAGCCAGCTAGTGTAGTTAATTCTGGGATGGAACTGGGGAACTGTCGGGAGCTAAACTCTGACTCGGGAGCCAAGTCATGGCTTGTTGTGTAGTGAGTAAGTGAGTGAGTGAGAAAGGGTTCACACTGGGTTGAGGCTACACATTGGTGGTTGATGGAATTAGAATGACTACAATTGACATTCATATTCAAGTTAACATTCTGGTAATTCTAATTCCAAGGAGTTACCCCCATAATGTGCTTTCAAACATAGTGAGAACGAATATACATTCTGTAAATAAAACTCACCGTAGTGGTTTTGACTCTGCCTCCTGGTTGTGTACAAGTCCATCCAGATGTATTGATTAACAGGTCACAGCCCTCATCTTCCAGACATGGGACCATCTCACACCACTGTTTGGTTAGGACGATACTAGCTGTGGAGTGAGGGAGGGAGGAGAGGAGAGATGGAGAGAGATACGGAGAGAGGAGGACAGAAAGGGAGAAATAGAGAGACATGGTTAACCTAATTCGAAGGGGTCAAAACACACAACTCTCAGTATTTAAAACATTAAGCAGGTATTTATATTATTTTCAGATGCTATTTTGTTTCATTAAACTCAAATGATTGAGGCACAAAAAATAGTAGCCTTCTGGATATATGGCAAGAGTATATCAAATATTCTGGGTTACGGAAATCAACCTGACTCGCTCACACTACAGATGTAGGATCTTAATTTGATCACCCTGTTGCAGGATAACTTTCCTGCAGTGTATTTGAGGTTAAAAAAGGCTTCTGAAGTTTGTAATTTCCACTTTGAAATTTCAGATTTGATTTTCCCTTACGAAAAATGTATCAACCCCTTCATAAATCTCCATAAATTATAATCCACATAATAATTAACATTTCCTGTTACTGCAAGATTATTTTCCTGCTTTAGCAAACTGGCTCAAATTAAGATCATACATCTGTACATTCAAAATAATATCATTGATTAGCCACAGAAAGTGACGCTTTTTCTACATCAGCCTTGTCTGGGGTTGTCTGAGTTTGTGATGACGCACTTCTGAAACGTGTTCATGGGCAGAAGTGTGTCCTTATCCTTTTCCAGCTTGACTGTGGACTATTCAACGGATAGAGTACAGACTAATAATAAACACTTCTTCTGAAACCAACCAAACTGTCTGTTTAATCACAGAGCTTTGTATTTGTGGTAGGCTCTTTGGCGTAAGGACTCATCATACATAAAAGTCTAATTTTAAAAAGTAGGACACACTATTCCCACACCTGCACACCTTCAGACAAATGGCACCCTCAACTGGCCTTCAGATAGAGAGAGAGAGAGAGTTAGAGAGCGGGAAAGAGAGAGATAGACATCTATAGAGAGAGAGCTTTATTTTCCATCTGGAAAATTAGATTGTGAAGCAATGGGAGACGAGCGAAAAACAGATAGTGAATTGTTGCAATGAAATATATTGCCATATTCTGTCATGACACCTATGATATTCAGATCTAGTAATAAACCATACGAAAGAAAGATACATATGTTTTGATCCATACACAGCAAATTGGCCAGTGTTACCTAGTGTTGGTTTTTCTGTTTAACATTTCTAGTGTTGATTCAAGTGTTAAATTGTCACGGATTCTGCCGAGGCTGCTCCTCCTCCTTGCTCGGGCAGGCTTCGGCGTTCGTCGTCCCCAGAGTACTAGCTACTGCCGATCGATGTTTTCGGTGTTTGTCTTGTGTTGTCTAGTTTATACACCTGTTGCTTATTTTGTGTTGATTGTGTAACATATAAGTTCCTTGTTTTACGTTTGGCCTTTGTGTGTTATTGTCATTTTGTCTCGTTGATGTTCGGCATATCTATTTCGCCTTTTTACGCACAGTGTTTTTCTCCTCCAGTGTTGTGGAGACTTTTGTTTGTGCGTTTTGCATTAAGTAAAGTAGTCATCCTGATTCTCCGTGTCCTGCGCCTGACTTCACTGCCGCGTACACATCACCCCTTTGACAAAATAACACACCACCATGGAGTCAGCAGGACCAGCGGTGGTAACGGAGTCTCTGGAGGATCGTGTCAGCAGCCAGGACGCCATGATCCGTAGACTTGGCACCGCCATGAAGGATGTGATGGACACGCTGAGCCGATGGGAAAGAGGAGGCTTGCCCACACCTCCTCCTACAGTACCACCACCATCGGCCAGACCCATCGTTCCATCTCCGGAGTCCAGTGGGATTCGACTCTCGCTCCCGAGGGCATATGATGGCACCGCAGCCGGGTGTCAGGGTTTCCTACTTCAAGTAGAACTCTACCTGGCAACCATTCACCCGGCGCCCTCGGGATACGAGAGCGTTTCTGCCCTCATCTCCTGTCTATCCGGCAAGGCATTGGAGTGGGCCAATGCCGAATGGAGGGGAATAGACGCCGCCACCATCAGCTATGCGGAGTTTCGATCATCCCCCAGAGGGGAAAGCGGCGGGGGAGCGTCTGTTCCACCTCCGACAGGGGAAGAGGAGCGCGCAAGAGTTCGCCCTGGATTTCCGGACTCTGGCGGCCAATGCGGGGTGGAATGAGAGGGCCCTCATCGACCACTATCGGTGCAGCCTACGAGAGGACGTTCGCCGAGAGTTGGCCTGCAGGGACACCAACCTAAGCTTCGATCAGTTGGTGGACATGTCGATCCGTCTGGATACCCTGCTGGCTACCCGCAGACGTCCGGAGTTAGGGCCGTCCATTCCATCCCACAGCACCTCCGAGCCGAGCCCTATGGAGCTCGGGGGTGCTGGTGCTAGAGAGAGGAGGAGAGAGACCCGGAGAGAGGCCGTCCCCTGCACCAACTGTGGCCGTAGAGGACACACTGCGGCTCGGTGCTGGGGAGGGTCTCCTGGGGATCGAGGCAACAGGTCACGCACTGATGAGTCATTTCAGGTGAGTAGGCGCCCAACTCACCCAGAGCACTCTGTTGTCCACTTGTGTATTCAAGTTGAATTTCCCCAGGTTTCATCTCATTCCCAGCATAAGGCGCTAGTCGATTCAGGCGCAGCTGGGAATTTTATTGATCGTAATTTCTGTGTTAAGTTAGGGATTCCCCTCCTACCAGTAGATGTGCCTTTCCCTATCCATGCCCTAGACAGCCGTCCTTTGGGGTCAGGTTTAATTAGGGAGGTCACGGCGCCACTAAAGACGAAGACGCAGGGGGGTCATGAGGAAATCATACAGTTGTATCTGATCGACTCTCCTGCGTTTCCCGTGGTGCTGGGGCTTCCTTGATTAATCTCTTGACCCCACCATTTCGTGGCAACAGAGGGCTCTCAGGGAGTGGTCTGATCAGTGTGTCGGGCGGTGTATAGGTGTTTCCGTAGGGGCGACCACGGTGGAAAGTCCGTACCAAATGCCCGCACTGCACATTCCTCCTGAGTATGATGATTTGGCACTCGTGTTCAGTAAGAAGAGGGCGACACAATTACCACCTCATAGATAGGGGGATTGTGCAAAAGACCTCCAGGCAGGTGCTGCACTTCCGCGTAGTCATGTGTATCCTCTGTCTCAAGAGGAGACGGCAGCTATGGAGACATACATCGCCGAGTCTCTGGGACAGGGATACATACGGCTCTCCACTTCTCCTGCGTCCTCGAGTTTCTTTTTTGTGAAGAAGAAGGATGGAGGTTTGCGCCCGTGTATTGATTACCGTAGTCTCAATCAGATCACTGTTCAATACAGTTATCCTCTCCCTCTGATTGCGAGTATGACGGAGTCATTACACGGAGCGCGCATCTTCACAAAATTGGATCTCAGGAGCGCCTACAACCTGGTGCGCATTAGGGAGGGAGATGAATGGAAAACAGCATTTAGTACCACCTCGGGTCACTATGAGTATCTCGTCATGCCATACGGGTTAATGAATGCTCCTTCAGTCTTCCAATCATTTGTGGACGAGATTTTCCGGGATTTGCATCGGCAGGGTGTAGTGGTGTATATTGACGACATTCTAGTATACTCTGCTACACGAGCCGAGCATGTGGCCCTGGTGCGTCGAGTGTTGGGTCGGCTGTTGGAGCATGACTTGTATGTGAAGGCGGAGAAATGCCTGTTTTCCCAGGAGTCCATCTCCTTCCTGGGCCATCGGTTGTCCGCGTCAGGGGTGGAGATGGAGATTGACCGCGTTTCAGCCTTGCGTAATTGGCAGACTCCTACCACGGTTAAGGAGGTGCAGCGGTTTTTGGGTTTTGCCAATTACTACCGGAGGTTTATCCGAGGTTTTGGACAGGTAGCAGCTCCCATCACCTCCCTGCTAAAGGGGGGCCCGGTGCGTTTGCAGTGGTCGGCTGAGGCGGACAGGGCGTTTAGACAACTGAAGGACCTGTTCACCTCGGTTCCGGTGCTGGCACATCCGGACCCCTCTTTGACGTTCCAAGTGGAGGTGGACGCGTCAGAGGCGGGTATTGGGGCTGTACTGTCTCAACACTTGGGCACGCCTCCTAAACTCTGGCCCTGTGCTTTTTACTCTAAGAAGCTCAGCCCGGCGGAACGTAATTACGACGTGGGGGACAGGGAGCTGCTAGCTGTGGTCCAAGCCTTAAAGGTGTGGAGGCATTGGCTTGAGGGGGCTCAACACCCTTTTCTCATTCTGACTGACCATCGTAACCTGGAGTACATCCAGGCAGCTAGGAGACTGAACCCTCGTCAGGCTAGGTGGGCCATGTTTCTGTCCCAGTTTGTCTTTAAGCTCACATATATACCAGGGTCACAGAACGTTAAGGCAGACGCCCTGTCCCGGCGATTTGACACAGAGGAGAGGTCCATTGAGCCCACTCCCATACTTCCGGAGTCTTGTCTGGTGGCACCGGTGGTGTGGGAGGTCGATGCGGAGATCGAGCGGGCGTTACGTACCGACCCTACTCCTCCAGAGTGTCCGGAGGGGCGGAAGTACGTGCCGCTCGAGATTCGTGATCGACTAATTTATTGGGCTCACACGTCACCCTCCTCTGGACATCCTGGTATTGGCCGGACAGTGCACTGCCTTAGTGAAAAGTACTGGTGGCCAACATTGGCAAAGGACGTGAGGGTTTATGTCTCCTCCTGCTCGGTGTGCGCTCAGTGTAAGGCGCCTAGACACCTGCCCAGGGGGAAGTTACAACCCCTACCCTTTCCACAACGGCCGTGGTCTCACCTATCGGTAGACTTTGTCACGGACCTTCCCCCCTCCCAGGGGAATACCACTATTTTGGTCGTTGTGGATCGGTTTTCTAAGGCCTGTCGTCTCATTCCAATGCCGGGTCTCCCTACTGCCCTACAAACTGCTGAGGCCCTGTTTACTCACGTCTTCCGGCACTACGGGGTACATGAGGATATAGTGTCTGATCAGGGTCCCCAGTCACCTCTAGAGTCTGGAGGGCGTTTATGGAACGCTTGGGTGTCTTGGTGAGCCTGACCTCGGGTTTCCACCCTGAGAGTAATGGGCAGGTGGAGAGAGTAAACCAGGATGTGGGTAGGTTTCTGAGGTCTTATTGCCAGGACCGGCAGGAGGAGTGGTCGGGGTATAGAGGAGGAGCAGACTGGGATGCTGACGGGAGAGGTTGTGTTTTCTCTAGCAGGAGGTAAGCTTGGCTTCTTATATGGTGTTGAGTAAAGCTTAAACCATGTATTTAGATTGTAGGTAGGTATTGTAGTTAGGTATTATAGGTAGTTTACTCAGGTAGTTATTGAAGGTTATTGTAGGTAATTATTGTAGGTAAGGACTGTATTCGGCGGACTCCGGCGAAGCACGAGGCTAGCCTACCCACTACTTGGACCAACAAAGCTAGCTAGCTAGCGGGTAGCTACCGGTAACTTTTAGCAACTGTGGTTAGCTGTTTCCAATGTTATTTCACGCTTAAGAGTACCTGTAATTGAGCCAGCTAGCTGCCACCTTCAGCTGTTTTTCTAACCTCATTATCATTAACGTTAGGTGGTTGGTAGCTGCTGTACTTAATTTCGGCTACTGATTGCAGTCTGCCAGTTTGGCTTTATACATAGCTTGGGCTTTGTCGAGTAAGGCTTAAACTATGTATTTAGATTGTAGTTAGGTACTATAGGTAGGCATCGTGGGCTGTATATTATTAAGTAGTATAGGTAGGCATCGTGGGCTGTTGTGGGTAGCTGTTGTGTAGTTATTGTAGGTTACTTTTGTATTCGGCGGTGCCGGATGTAGCACGAAGCTAGCTAGCTAACTCACCTCCTGGATTAGCTGGCGAGTTGCTATTAGCAACGGTTGCAACTAAAAACAATATCCTTTTAGCCAGCTACATTCGTTCGCAGCGACGCCGTTTTTCAAACAAAGTCAACACAGTAGCCATTGCTAGCCAGCCAACACTACCAGCAGGCTGTGGTAGCTAAATACAATATCTTTGTGCTAGCTACCCAACGTTTAATCGTTGCTGCGTTATGAAAGGTAAGCTTGGCTTCTTATATGGTGTTGAGTTAAGCTTAAACCATTTATTTAGATTGTAGGTAGGTATTGTAGTTTGGTATTATAGGTAGCTTACTCAGGTAGTTATTGAAGGTTATTGTAGGTAATTATTGTAGGTAAGGACTGTATTCGGCGGACTCGGCGAAGCACGAGGCTAGCCTACCCACTACTTGGACCAACAAAGCTAGCTAGCTAGCGGGTAGCTACTGGTAACTTTTTGCAACTATGGTTAATTGTTTCCAATGTTATTTCATGCTTAAGAGTACCTGTGATTGAGCCAGCTAGCTGCTACCATTCAGCTGTTTTTCTAACCTCATCCGAGGCATTAACGTTAGGTGGTTGGTAGCTGCTGTACTTAATTACAGCTACTGATAACAGTCTGCTGTAGTTTACAACAATTCTAATTTCTAAAGTGGAAGTTGGGAGAGTTTTACTCGGGTGGTTCAGTGAAACAATTATAGTTTCTGAGGTGGAAGTTGGGGAGAGTTATATATATATATTTTTTTTTGGTGAGGGAGGCCTGCTCTCTCCTTTCCCTGATGTTTAGTTCATTTCATCCCGATCTCCTCTGCATTATTGAAGCCATCTGCTGCAGCCTGTCAACTATGCCTCTGCCTATCCCTGTTCTCTCCTCTCCGCACAGGCTACACAAACGCCTCACACCGCGTGGCTGCTGCCTCTCTAACCTGGTGGTCCCTGCACGCACCACACACCTGGAGTTCCAGGTCTCAGGCAGCCTCTGGAACTGCCGTTCTGCTGCCAACAAGGCTGACTTCATCCCAGCCTATGCCACCCTCCAGTCCCTCGACTTCCTGGCACTGACGGAAACATGGATTACCACTGAAAACACTGCTACTCCTACTGCTCTCTCCTCGTCTGACCATGTGTTCTCGCATACCCCGAGAGCATCTGGTCAGAGGGGTGGTGGCACAGGAATCCTCATCTCTCCCAAGTGGTCATTCTCAATTTTTCCCCTAACCCATCTGTCTATCTCCTCATTTGAATTCCACGCTGTCACAGTCACTAGCCCATTTAAGCTTAATATCCTTGTCATCTATCGCCCTCCAGGTTCCCTTGGAGAGTTCATCAATGAGCTTGACGCCTTGATAAGTTCCTTTCCTGAGGATGGCTCACCCTTCACAGTCTTGGGGGATTTCAACCTCCCCACGTCTACATTTGACTCATTTCTCTCTGCCTCCTTCTTTCCACTCCTCTCCTCTTTTGACCTCACCCTCTCACCACCCCCCCACTCACAAGGCAGGCAATACGCTTGACTTCATCTTTACTAGATGTTGCTCTTCTACTAATCTCACTGCAACTCCCCTCCATGTCTCCGACCACTACTTTGTATCCTTTTCTCTCTCGCTCTCCTCCAACACTACTCACTCTGCCCCTACACAGATGGTAACGCGCCGCCGCAACCTTCGCTCTCTCTCTACCACTACTCTCTCCTTTTCCATCCTATCATCTCTTCCCTCTGCTCAATCCTTCTCCCTCCAATCTCCTGATTCTGCCTCCTCAACCCTCCTCTCCTCCCTTTCTGCATCCTTTGACTCCCTGTGTCCCCTATCCTCCCGGCCGGCTCGGTCCTCCCCTCCAGCTCTGTGGCTTGATGACTCATTGCGAGCTCACAGAACAGAGCTCCGGGCAGCTGAGCGGAAATGGAAGAAAACTAAACTCCCTGCCGACCTGGCATCTTTTCACTCCCTCCTCTCTACACTTTCTTCATCTGTTTCTGCTGCTAAGGCCACTTTCTACCACTCTAAATTCCAAGCATCTGCCTCTAACCCTAGGAAGCTCTTTGCCACATTCTCCTCACTGCTGAATCCTCCCCCCCTCCTCCCTCTCTGTGGATGACTTTGTCAACCACTTTGAAAAGAAGGTTGACGACATCCGATCCTCGTTTGTTAAGTCTAATGACACTGCTGGTCCTGCTCACACTGCCCTACCCTATGCTTTGACTTCTTTCTCCCCTCTCTCTCCAGATAAAATCTTGCGACTAGTGACTGCAGGCCGCCCAACAACCTGCCCGCTTGACCCCATCCCCTCCTCTCTTCTCCAGACCATCTCCGGTGACCTTCTCCCCTACCTCACCTCGCTGATCAACTCATCCTTGACCGCTGGCCATGTCCCTTCCGTCTTCAAGAGAGCGAGAGTTGCACCCCTTCTCAAAAAAACAACACTCGATCCCACTGATGTCAACAACTACAGACCAGTATCCCTTCTTTCTTTTCTTTCCAAAACTATTGAGCGTGCCGTCTTTAGCCAACTCTCTTGCTATCTCTCTCAGAATGACCTTCTTGATCCAAACCAGTCAGGTTTCAGGACTGGTCATTCAACTGAGACTGCTCTTCTCTGTGTCACGGAGGCTCTCCGCACTGCTAAAGCTAACTCTCTCTCCTCTGCTCTTGTCCTTCTAGACCTGTCTGCTGCCTTTGATACAGTGAACCATCAGATCCTCCTCTCCACCCTCTCCGAGCTGGGCATCTCCGGCGCGGCTCACTCCTGGATTGCGTCCCTACCTGACCGGTCGCTCCTACCAAGTGGCGTGGCGAGAAGCTGTCTCCGCACCACGTGCTCTCACCACTGGTGTCCCCCAGGGCTCAGTTCTAGGCCCTCTCCTTTTCTCCCTATACACCAAGTCACTTGGCTCTGTCATATCCTCACATGGCCTCTCCTATCATTGCTACGCTGACGATACACAACTAATCTTCTCCTTTCCCCCTTCTGATAACCAGGTGGCGAATCGCATCTCTGCATGTCTGGCCGACATATCAGTATGGATGACGGATCACCACCTCAAGCTGAACCCTGGCAAGACGGAGCTGCTCTTCCTCCCGGGGAAGGACTGCCCGTTCCATGATCTCGCCATCACGGTTGACAACTCCGTTGTGTCCTCCTCCCAGAGTGCGAAGAGCCTTGGCGTGACCCTGGACAACACCCTGTCGTTCTCCGCCAACATCAAGGCGGTGACCCGATCCTGCAGGTTCATGCTCTACAACATTCGGAGAGTACGACCCTGCCTTACACAGGAAGCGGCACAGGTCCTAATCCAGGCACTTGTCATCTCCCGTCTGGATTACTGCAACTCGCTGTTGGCTGGGCTCCCTGCCTGTGCCATTAAACCCCTACAACTCATCCAGAATGCCGCAGCCCGTCTGGTGTTCAACCTTCCCAAGTTCTCTCACGTCACCCCCCTCCTCCGCACACTCCACTGGCTTCCAGTTGAAGCTCGCATCCGTTACAAGACCATGGTGCTTGCCTATGGAGCAGTGAGGGGAACGGCACCTCCGTACCTTCAGGCTCTGATCAGTCCCTACACCCAGGCGAGGGCATTGCGTTCATCCACCTCTGGCCTGCTGGCTCCCTTTCCTCTGCGGAAGCATAGTTCCCGCTCAGCCCAGTCAAAGCTGTTCGCTGCTCTGGCACCCCAATGGTGGAACAAGCTCCCTCACGACGCCAGGACAGCGGAGTCACTCACCACCTTCCGGAGACATTTGAAACCCCACCTCTTTAAGGAACACCTGGGATAGGATAAAGTAATCCTTCTACCCCCCCCCCCCAAAAAAAAAAAATAGTATAATTGTAAAGTGGTTATCCCACTGGCTATAGGGTGAATGCACCAATTTGTAGTCGCTCTGGATAAGAGCGTCTGCTAAATGACGTAAATGTGCCCTTGAGCAAGGCACTTAACCCTAATTGCTCCTGTAAGTCGCTCTGGATAAGAGCGTCTGCTAAATGACTAAAATGTAAATGTAAATGTATATCCCGATGGGCAGAGATTGCCCAGAACTCCCTTCGCCACTCCTCTACGAATCTGACTCCTTTTCAGTGTGTTTTGGGGTATCAGCCGGTTCTGGCACCCTGGCATCAGAGCCAGATCGAGGCTCCTGCGGTGGATGAATGGTTTTGGTGCTCGGAGGAAACATGGAACGCTGCGCATGTCCATCTGCAGCGGGCTATCCTTAGGCATAAGGCGAGCGCCGATCGCCACCGCAGTGAGGGTCCAGCGTATGCACCTGGAGATCGAGTCTGGCTCTCGACTCGAAACCTGCCCCTTCGCCTGCCCAGCTGGGTCGGCTGTTTGTGGGGCCATTTAAAGTCCTGAGGAGATTGAACGAGGTATGTTACAGGTTACAACTGCCAAATGATTATCGCATTAACCCCTCGTTCCATGTGTCTCTCCTCAGGCCGGTGGTAGCTGGTCCACTCCAGGCCTATGAGATACGGGAGGCTCCTCCGCCCCCACTGGACATCGAGGGGGCTCCGGCGTACTCAGTCCGGTCCATCGTGGATTCGAGACGTCGGATGGGGGGTCTGCAGTATCTCGTGGAGTGGGAGGGGTACGGTCCGGAGGAACGGTGCTGGGTGCCTAGGAGGGACATCTTAGATCCCTCCCTCCTGACGGAGTTCCACCGGAATCATCCCACTCGCCCTGCTCCGCGTCCTCCTGGCCGTCGCCGAGGCCGGGGTCGGCGCACGGCTGGAGCCGCTTGTCAAGGGGGGGGGTACTGTCACGGATTCTGCCGAGGCTGCTCCTCCTCCTTGCTCGGGCAGGCTTCGGCGTTCGTCGTCCCCGGAGTACTAGCTACTGCCGATCGATGTTTTCGGTGTTTGTCTTGTGTTGTCTAGTTTATACACCTGTTGCTTATTTTGTGTTGATTGTGTAACATATAAGTTCCTTGTTTTACGTTTGGCCTTTGTGTGTTATTGTCATTTTGTCTCGTTGATGTTCGGCATATCTATTTCGCCTTTTTACGCACAATGTTTTTCTCCTCCAGTGTTGTGGAGACTTTTGTTTGTGCGTTTTGCATTAAGTAAAGTAGTCATCCTGATTCTCTGTGTCCTGCGCCTGACTTCACTGCCGCGTACACATCACCCCTTTGACATAAATTAACAGTCAGTGGTATAAAAGAACTCCAGTGTTGGCGTACATAACCAGTTAATAACCAGTGTGAGAGTGTGATTGTGTCAGTTTTACTCCGTGGAGAGGAAAACATTCCCATTATTGGATTCTAGCTTGAAATACACTTATTTATGTTACCATACTAGAACTTATTGATTACTTTACATGTATAATGAATGTATATGTTGGGGTCAATGGAGGGTGGATAAGAACTAGGTTTATGGAAAGTTACTGAGTGAGACAATGCGGGGAGACAGGAAGTTTACATTCTGTCAAAAATGTTATTGTCAAATCTCATGGATCCTATGGAGGGAGGCAAAGGGCAACAGTCTGGTTCTGATTGGCTGGGCCTGGCTCCCCAGTGGGTGGGCCCTTCATGGCTGCACCCCTGCACAGTCAAGTGAAATAATCAATAGATTAGGGCCTAATGAATTTATTTTGATGACTTATTTCCTTATATGAACTGTAACTCAGTAAAACAATTGAAATTGTTGCATGTTGCGTTTATATTTTTGTTCAGTATATAATTAAAAGATTACCCTATTGATCTATGGCATCTGGATCTGGTGTTAGCTAGTTGCTTGCTATGCACACTCACACTCATACTCATACTCACACTCTCACTCAAACTCACACTACATTTAGGGTCCCCGCCAGCCGCTAGCAGTCATAGACAGATAAATCAATCCCAAACAAAACGCTGAGGCGCAGTTCATGATGGATACGTGTCAGGAGAAAAAGTAATCAAGCTCAGCCCTTGGAAGAAAAGAAAAAAAGAGAAATGGAGAAAAAAGGAAAAATGTCTGCAGGTGAAAGGGGAAACATGTTGGGAGTCTTACTCAAGTACTTTTGATCAGAGCCCTATGGAAAAGGGTGCCATTTGTGACGCAGCCATGGTAATACTGTAGGTACTTCTGGGTTGTTTGGAAAGCTCACAATGATTGTGATAGCCTGTTAGCCCCAATGAATAATCCAATCTAGGATAAAACGAGATGAAGGGGCCCTGCTCCGCTAACATTCGACCATGGGATTAAATTACAAGGCACAACTCTTCACACGGCTTATCTCCTGTACTACACCACTAACACACCACAAGCAAGCACGCACTTATGCACACAGGCACAACACACATCACTAGCAGCTCATTGAGCCATCCGACAACATTTGAATCAGATTCACCCTCCATCCGTAACACCCTCCACATGTCACGATGCCATTCATTCTACTCACTATCTCCTGGCATTCCTGTTACACTATCTTTCCTTATTTCTGTCTATAGTGGGCTACCAGAAGTATTGGCCTATACAGTGCATGTAACCAGGGCAAGCGGTATAATGAAATAAAAACACTCCCTCCTTCCCAGCCCAGTACCAGTAGATGTAATTTGGTTGAGGGAAGCTATCTGTGGGTGAGTTCAAGTGGCGGTGATAAAGGGAGGAATAACATCATTAAACCCACAGTGGGACACTATCTCAGTGAAATGGTATATCACACTCAGGTCAACCAGCCTGATAGAGGGCTAAGGTGATAAATCCTGTGTCACGTTCGTTGAAGGACGGGTCAGACCAAGGCGCAGCGTGATATACGTACATGTTTATTAACTTAATAATCACTCGACAAAACAATAAACGAAACGTGAAGTCCAAGGTAGCGTGCACGCGCACGCGCACGCGCACGCGCACACACACACACACACACACACACACACACACACACACACACACACACACACACACACACACACACACACACACACACACACACACACACACACACACACACCATACCTTACCATGAACAAGATCCCACAACTAGACAGTGCCAATAGGCTGCCTAAGTATGGTCCCCAATCAGAGACAACGAGCAACAGCTGCCTCTGATTGGGAACCACACCGGCCAACATAGATCTAGACATACTAGATCCTAAACATAGACAAAGCACAACAAGGAATATACACACCCTGACTCAACATATAAGCGTCCCCTGAGTCAGGGCGTGACATCCTGGCTAAAATAGAGAGAAGAGGTGATGCTCTGGCTGGCAGTGAGGAGAGAGGGATGGCCTGGAAATGCTCATCTACCAAAGCCTGGGATAGGATGGGGATGGATACAGCAGGAGTCTCTGTACTGATGCTAGATCTGCTCACATGATTATAGCTAGGAACCATCTATTATAGCTGATAGGGCCAGCATCAGCAGTTAAAGCCTACATCTGGAGTGCTGCTGATGGTGAACTACCAAAAATAATGTTTCAAGATGTCATGGCTCTCTCCGTCTTTCTGTTATCTGTGTCTTTCTACATTACACACACACTGACTTAAATAGACACACACACATCTCTTAGCCTGTCCCCTTCTCTGAATCCATGCCCAAGCCTCCAAACACTCCTCACCCTCACCCTCAGTCCCAGTCACCCTCAGTCCCCAGTCCTGGCCTTCTGCCTACCAGCTCCTCTCCTACATTAGCATGCTCAGCAGGCCCCTGCTCAAAAAATGACAGCTCCAAGACCCTTTTAAGCAAATGTACTGTGTCTAAATTTCACACAGCCATTTCCAAACACGGTGGGCCCTATTGTCAGTCCCCACTCCTCTCCTATGGGCTAAACGGCTAAACGTCCACACACACTGAACACAAACTGAACACACACACACACATTAACGCTCTGTAATTTGCTTTCATCATCGAAATCCCAAATGGTATACTATTATACAGTGCACTACTTTTCACTGGCCCTGGTCAAGGAATAGGGTGTCATTTGGGATGAACCCAGTATCTCAATCATTATCCACCACGCTCCTATGCTATAAGCAGGACACACGCTCTGGCAGGTTCCTGTTTGTATGTGTGTATACCTACAGTATGTGTGTGTTGTGTGCATGCAAGTGTGTGCGTACATCTTCACGTGTGTGTGTTCAATGGTCTATGTGCGCTCGTGTGTGGGCTTTCTTTCGTCTGTGTGTGCATGTGTGTGCTCAGACTGACTGTGCATCAGGAATAAAAATAAATCCTGGCTTTGTAATTAGCCACAAGCCTCTCTCTCTCTCTCGCTCTTCCCTTGCGGTCTCTCTGATTTTCATATGATTATTCCACCCATTTGCTGGCTTAATGAATGTCTCGTGTTAAAACCTGCAAAGCCTTTTAAACCCTGAGGTTGTACCGCATTGAATTTGTGTCCCAAATAGCTCCGTCACTCATGAAGCTTCGTGAGGCTGTGATAACGAGATAGAATGCCGACACACATAGCAATAATCCTTGTTTTCCGATGCGTTTAATGGTGGCCCACGCGTCCCTGGAGAGGTGTGTGTGACAACTTATGATCTTAATAAATAATGTATTATCATTGATATCAAGGATATTAAATACTGTATGGCGATACTGTGTGTGCAATAAAGGGAGGACTATAAAATGCAGGCTATATTATAATATTTTTGGCCATATACTGGCCATATTTTAACTGGATATATTTTTTCTGCGTAATTCCTATTGACCTTGAGTTATGACACACTGTGTGTATAGGTTGGTTATTGCATACAGTATTATGTAAATGTGTATAGATGTTAGTGGTTCAATATCCAAAGGGTTCATTTCAAGCCTTTGGAATATTTCTATAATGTAGCATAGCACTGTGTTTTTGTAGGTGCCATTTTGGTGCATAATTGGCAGTTTTTTGACCTGCCAGAGCTCATGGTTTCTGCCAGTGCCCAATGCATGTGCCTGTGTGTGTCAGTGGAGGCTCCTCAGAGGAGGAAGGGGAGGACCATCCTCCTCAGTGACATTTCCTAAATAAAAAAACAGTGAAACTATACTAAATATATTCATATGTCACCAAATAATTCATTAAAATACACTGTTTTGCAATGAAGGTCTACAGTAACTTCAACAGCACTGTCTGCGGTAGCACCATGGTGTAGCCGGAGGACAGCTAGCTTCCGTCCTCCTCTGGCTACATTGACTTCAATACAAAACCTAGGAGGCTCGTAGGCCTCACCCCCTTCCATAGACATACATGGTAATTATGACCAATTCCGGAGGACGTCCTCCAACCAATCAAAGCTTTTGCAGTATGAACTGACATGCTGTCCATCCAATTAAATAATTAAGATGAGAGAATGAACCTATTGTGTTGTATTGGGATTGTGCCACAGAGCATTATGGGGGTTTCTATGTGTTGAGAAGCTTGGTGACATTGTTGGATAGAGATTAAGATTGAAGAGTGATAGTTGAGCATTTTTGGGATATTATTCAATTCAAATTAGTTTTTAAACTTACAGGAGACAGAGGAGGGATATTATAAATTGTTTTCTTGGTTTTATAACTTTATTTTTGTGTCCAGTTAGTGGAATTCATTTACATTTGCCTTGCTGACTTCAGTAGCTAGCTAGCTACCAGGGCGAGTGTGCAGTGTTCTCCACCAGAATGGTAGAATAAGCCATTGTTGAAGAACCCCTTTCATTCTCTGGGGTACACGGAAAAGGTGCGAATTAAAAGCGAGGGTCGACCTCTGCCTGAATTCAGTTCCATGAAGAAGAATGAAAAGGTGAGGGCGTTCAATATCAACTGGTATCAAAAGTATAGCTGGTTAACAGGGAGCCTGTCATCAAGCCGCCTGTGTTGCCGGCCTTGCCTGCTTTTTGGAAAGTCTGAGCCTTGGTCGAAAGGTGGGTACAGTGACCTGACGAACATCGATCGTTCAGCTAAATGGCAAAACAAAAGCAGGGAGCATATAAATGCCCACATCAGATTCAAGCTTCTGGGAAAAAGCTGCATCGATCATGACGAAGGTCTCCATATTAAAACTGCACAACACAACGAGAAAGTAAGAAGAAACAGGGATGTTCTCAAGCAGCTTATCAACACCACTGCGTTTTTGGGCATGAAAGAATTTGCTTGTAGAGGACTCGACGAGAGAGAAAATTCCGCCAACAATGGCAACTACAAGGAGCTTGCAGAGGTAATTGCACGTTACGATGCTTTACTTGCTGAACATTTTTCAACTGTCTTTTCTGGAATGTCAAAAACAATTCCGAATGATTTGTTAGCTTCCATCGCATCATCCATTAAAAGTTAGATTGAAGAGAGAGGTTGACGCAATGCGTTTTTTCGCGTGCTCTCAAGTAGGCGTTCCACTTTCCTCCGTTATTTATTTAGCAAAGATGATGACACATAATCACTCCGGACAGACACAAGCAAAAACTCATGACATAAATGTTGCAGCAGCCTAGGCTATACCTAAACATTAGAAATCTGACATGCTGTATGGGATGAAAACGACACTATTTTTCAGTCTGATCAACTGTAGGCTACTAATAAGAGCAGCTGCATACAGCCTATGCGCCCTGTTCATCTGGTCAGGGTAAACTCATTGGTAACGTTATGTATTTATAGTCCATTTATGTGTCAGGAGAACATGTGAATGTGATCAAATTTAGTTTATATTCAAAATTGGGCTGGCTAGGCTGCCTATACGTTTTTAATCCAAAAATATTAACTGGAATTAATCAATCAACATAATAGTGATGACAGATGTGAGTAAATGTTTTATAAGGCCTACAGTTGCATAGGCCTGCATGATGCAAACATACAGTGGGGAAAAAAAGTATTTAGTCAGCCACCAATTGTGCAAGTTCTCCCACTTAAAAAGATGAGAGAGGCCTGTAATTTTCATCATAGGTACACGTCAACTATGACAGACAAATTGAGAAGAAGAAAAATCAAGAAAATCACATTGTAGGATTTTTTATGAATTTATTTGCAAATTATGGTGGAAAATAAGTATTTGGTCACTTACAAACAAGCAAGATTTATGGCTCTCACAGACCTGTAACTTCTTCTTTAAGAGGCTCCTCTGTCCTCCACTCCATACCTGTATTGATGGCACCTGTTTGAACTTGTTATCAGTATAAAAGACACCTGTCCACAACCTCAAACAGTCACACTCCAAACTCCACTATGGCCAAGACCAAAGAGCTGTCAAAGGACACCAGAAACAAAATTGTAGACCTGCACCAGGCTGGGAAGACTGAATCTGCAATAGGTAAGCAGCTTGGTTTGAAGAAATCAACTGTGGGAGCAATTATTAGGAAATGGAAGACATACAAGACCACTGATAATCTCGCTCGATCTGGGGCTCCACGCAAGATCTCACCCGTGGGGTCAAAATGATCACATGAACGGTGAGCAAAAATCCCAGAACCACACGGGGGGACCTAGTGAATGACCTGCAGAGAGCTGGGACCAAAGTAACAAAGCCTACCATCAGTAACACACTACGCCGCCAGGGACTCAAATCCTGCAGTGCCAGACGTGTCCCCCTGCTTAAGCCAGTACATGTCCAGGCCCGTCTGAAATTTGCTAGAGTGCATTTGGATGATCCAGAAGAGGATTGGGAGAATGTCATATGGTCAGATGAAACCAAAATAGAACTTTTTGGTAAAAAACTCAACTCGTCGTGTTTGGAGGACAAAGAATGCTGAGTTGCATCCAAAGAACACCATACCTACTGTGAAGCATGGGGTGGAAACATCATGCTTTGGGGCTGTTTTTCTGCAAAGGGACCAGGACGACTGATCCGTGTAAAGGAAAGAATGAATGGGGCCATGTATCGTGAGATTTTGAGTGAAAACCTCCTTCCATCAGCAAGGGCATTGAAGATGAAACGTGGCTGGGTCTTTCAGCATGACAATGATCCCAAACACACCGCCCGGGCAATGAAGGAGTGGCTTCGTAAGAAGCATTTCAAGGTCCTGGAGTGGCATAGCCAGTCTCCAGATCTCAACCCCATAGAAAATCTTTGGAGGGAGTTGAAAGTCCGTGTTGCCCAGCGACAGCCCCAAAACATCACTGCTCTAGAGGAGATCTGCATGGAGGAATGGGCCAAAATACCAGCAACAGTGTGTGAAAACCTTGTGAAGACTTACAGAAAACGTTTGACCTGTGTCATTGCCAACAAAGGGTATATAACAAAGTATTGAGAAACTTTTGTTATTGACCAAATACTTATTTCCCACCATAATTTGCAAATAAATTCATTAAAAATCCTACAATGTGATTTTCTGGATTTTTTTTCTTATTTTGTCTGTCATAGTTGACGTGTACCTATGATGAAAATTACAGGCCTCTCTCATCTTTTTAAGTGGGAGAACTTGCACAGTTGGTGGCTGACTACATTTCCCCCCCCCCCCCACTGTACATAAAGGAAGCTCAGCCCTGTGAGTTCTATTGTCTATCAGTTGTTGTCTATGTTTTTGGGTAGAGGAAATTCCCCTCCTCATCTAGTCTAAATATAATTTATGTGAACAAATATAAGTTAGCTGCAGTTCGACAGGGTTTTCAACCCCCCCAGGGCCAAGAGTTTTTTTCAGGAGTTTTTTAAAACCATGTGACCTGAGTAGGAAAAACTGGTCCCATTATAACCCATATACAACCTTTTTACAACTGATTAATCACTGTCATACCTTATAGGGTCCAGAGCTTTCCTAGTTAGGTTAACATACAGTGGGGAGAACAAGTATTTGATACACTGCCGATTTTGCAGGTTTTCCTACTTACAAAGCATGTAGAGGTCTGTGATTTTTATCATAGGTACACTTCAACTGTGAGAGACGGAATCTAAAACAAAAATCCAGGAAATCACATTGTATGATTTTTAAGTAATTAATTTGCATTTTATTGCATGACATAAGTATTTGATACATCAGAAAAGCAGAACTTAATATTTGGAACAGAAACCTTTGTTTGCAATTACAGAGATCATACATTTCCTGTAGGTCTTGACCAGGTTTGCACACACTGCAGCAGGTATTTTGGCCCACTCCTCCATACAAACCTTCTCCAGATCCTTCAGGTTTCGGGGCTGTCGCTGGGCAATACGGACTTTCAGCTCCCTCCAAAGATTTTCTATTGGGTTCAGGTCTGGAGACTGGCTAGGTCACTCCAGGACCTTGAGATGCTTCTTACGAAGCCACTCCTTAGTTGCCCTGGCTGTGTGTTTTGGGTCGTTGTCATGCTGGAAGACCCAGCCCCGACCCATCCTCAATGCTCTTACTGAGGGAAGGAGGTTGTTGGCCAAGATCTCGCGATACATGGCACCATCCATCCTCCCCTCAATACGGTGCAGTCGTCCTGTCCCCTTTGCAGAAAAGCATCCCCAAAGAATGATGTTTCCACCTCCATGCTTCACGGTTGGGATGGTGTTCTTGGAGTTGTACTCATCCTTCTTCCTCCAAACACGGTGAGTGGAGTTTAGACCAAAAAGCTCAATTTTTGTCTCATCAGAACACATAACCTTCTCCCATTCCTCCTCTGTATCATCCAGATGGTCATTGGCAAACTTCAGACGGGCCTGGACATGCGCTGGCTTGAGCAGGGGGACCTTGCGTGCGCTGCAGGATTTTAATCCATGACGGCGTAGTGTGTTACTAATGGTTTTCTTTGAGACTGTGGTCCCAGCTCTCTTCAGGTCATTGAGCAGGTCCTGCCGTGTAGTTCTGGGCTGATCCCTCACCTTCCTCATGATCATTGATGCCCCACGAGGTGAGATCTTGCATGGAGCCCCAGACCGAGGGTGATTGACCGTCATCTTGAACTTCTTCCATTTTCTAATAATTGCGCCAACAGATGTTGCCTTCTCACCAAGCTGCTTGCCTATTGTCCTGTAGCCCATCCCAGCCTTGTGCAGGTCTACAATTTTATCCCTAATGTCCTTACACAGCTCTCTGGTCTTGGCCATTGTGGAGAGGTTGGAGTCTGTTTGATTGAGTGTGTGGACAGGTGTATTTTATACAGGTAACGAGTTCAAACAGGTGCAGTTAATACAGGTAATGGGTGGAGAACAGGAGGGCTTCTTAAAGAAAAATGAACAGGTCTGTGAGAGCCGGAATTCTTACTGGTTGGTAGGTGATCAAATACTTATGTCATTCAATAAAATGCAAATTAATTACTTAAAAATCATGCAATGTGATTTTCTGAATTCTTGTTTTAGATTCTGTCTCTCACAGTTGAAGTTTACCTTTGATAAAAATTACAGACCTCTACATGCTTTGTAAGTAGGAAAACCTGCAAAATCGGCAGTGTATCAAATACTTGTTCTCCCCACTCTATAAGGAAAAACTCCAGGCCCCAGGGGGTAAAAATTGCCACACCGCTCTGGGACCTATGGTGCCGCCAGTCTGCTTGCAGTTGTCAGTTATCGTCAGGTACGTGGATGATCAGGGCTTTATTCAGGGACGTTTTTTGGGCTACTTCAATGTGTCAAGTGGGCGAGATGCGCAGTTTGTGTTTGACTTTATGAATTTTGAGATGTCTGAGATGAACTTCATAGAGAAACTTGTTGTCCAAACCTACGATGGTGCAGCTGTAATGGAATATATCTGCAATTTGTATTTACAGCTAAGTCCCCTCCTGTTCCCTGATTAAGAGGTGATGACTACTCCACTCCACTACCATTGTCAACATTCTCCTGACATGAACTGAAGCCACGTCTCATGTGCACGCTCATCTACTGGCACATTGAATGTTTCCCCTCCAAGCACTGTGAGTACCCCTATCAATGAGTCAACCACATACACAAATACAATCACATTTTACACATCAATGATTTTAATCCTTGCTTGGACTAACTCATTCTTAGCTCTTTTGTCTAACTGTGTAGTGTGTTGTGTTACTGTTTTTGGTCTTCCCAGTCAAATCCTGTCCTGCACTGGTCAAGCCTCTGAACACCTCAACTCATGCCTCATACCCTCATTCAATCACTGCTGTGATCTCTTTCTAACACTGTGTAAGTAATCCTCTCATTCCCAATCATCATAATATAGTACTATAAATCTCTTTATTAAATGCTTTAGGTTAAAATAATTAGTCTTTGACGATTTTTGAAACACACATTGTCGTCTCCATGTGTTCCGCGCCTGTACCGTGGGTCTCACATCCCTCCTCAATTTTTCAAGTTTACCAGCCTCCACTGGTGTGTATGTGTTGTCTGTGAGCCATCAGGCACACTGTGGCAAGTGTGTGGAGTGGGGATGGGAGGTCTTCAGTGATATCGTACACTCGCAGATGTGCTCTGACATTTCCCCCCTCCAAACACACACACAGACATAGCCTGAAGATGCAGTAAGCCAGAGGAGGAAATGTCAACCTGAACAGGAGTCTTAGCCAATGGAGATCATTTAATAATAACTCAGCTCTGCTGGGACCTCCGTCAGTACATCTGCACCAGACAGACAGCAAGGCCCCGTCGGCTGCTCCTTCCCAAACATTGAAAGATTTTGCCATTCTGCTTTTTTAATTGTCTATATCAAGCCATTATGTGCAATGCGTTGTACATACTGTACATGATCAGAAAGAAATATAATAATGTATATACACTACCAGTCAAAGGTTTAGACAGACCTACTCATTCAAGGGTTTTTCTTTATTTTTACATTTTATTACATTGTAGAAAAATAGTGAAGACATCAAAACTATGAAATAACACATATGGAATCATGTAGTAAACAAAAAAGTGTTAAACAAATCAAAAGGCCCCCTTTGCCTTGATGACAGCTTTTCACACTCTTGGCATTCTCTCAACCAGCTTCATGAGGTAGTCACTTGGAATGCATTTCATTTAACAGGTGTGCCTTATTAAAAGTTAATTTGTGGAATGTATTTCCTTCTTAATGCGTTTAACTTTTGACTGGTACTGTATATAGAATGTAAGTTATTGGTAGTCCCCTGAGCTTCTCCTGGTCAGGTTCATATGTAGCCATATACAGTGCATTCGGAAAGTATTCAGATCCCTTGACTTTTTCCACATTTTGTTACGTTACAGCCTCATTCTAAAATTGATTTTTCTCATCAATTTACACACAATACCCCATAATGTCAAAGAAAAAACAGTTAATATTAGATTTTTTTTGCTAATTCATCATTTAAAACAATAACAGAAATATCACATTTACATAAGTATTCAGACCCTTTACTCAGTACCTTGTTGAAACACCTTTGGCAGCGATTACGGCTTTGAGTCTTCTTGGGAATGACCCTGCAAGCTTGGCCACCTGTTTTTGGGGAGTTTCTCCCATTCTTCTCTGCATATCCTCTCAAGCTCTGTCAAGTTGGATGGGGAGCGTTGCTGCACAGCTATTTTCAGGTCTCTCCAGAGATGTTCGATCGGGTTCAAGTCCGGAATCTAGCTGGGCCACTCAAGGACATTCAGAGACCTGTCCCAAAGCCACTCCTGCGTTGTCGTGGCTGTGTGCTTAGGGTCTTTGTCCTGTTGGAAGGTGAACCTTCGCCCCAGTCTGAGATCCCGAGTGCTCTGGAGCAGGTTTTCATCAATAATCTCTCTGTACATTGCTCCATTCATCTTTCCATCGATTCTGACTAGTCTCCCGGTCCCTGCCGCTGAAAAACATCCCCACAGCATGATGCTGCCACCACCATGCTTCACGTTAGGGATGGTGCCAGGATTCCTCCAGACGTGACGCTTGGCATTCAGGCCAAATAGTTCAATCTTGGTTTCATCAGACCAGAGAATCTTGTTTCTCATGGTCTGAGAGTCCTTTAGGTGCCTTTTGACAAACTCCAAGCAGGCTGTCATGTGACTTTTACTGAGGAGTGGCTTCCGTCTGGCCACTCTACCATAAAGTCCTGATTGGTGGAGTGCTGCAGTGATGGATGTCCTTCTGGAAGGTTCTCCCATCTCAACAGAGGAACTCTAGAGCTCTGTCAGAGTGACCATCGGGTTCTTGGTCACCTCCCTGACCAAGGCACTTCTCCCCCGATTGCTTGGCCGAACGGCCAGCTCTAGGAAGAGTCTTGGTGGTTCCAAACTTCTTCCATTTAAGAATGATGCAGGCCACTGTGTTCTTGGGGACCTTCAATGCTGCAGATCTGTGCCTCGTCACAATCCTGTCTCGGCGCTCTTCAGACAATTCCTTCGACCTCATTGCTTGATTTTTGCTCTGACATGCACTGTCAACTGTGAGACCTTGTGTGGATAGGTGTGTGCCTTTTCAAATCATGTCCAATCAATTGAATTTACCACAGGTGGACTCCAAGTTGTAGAAACATCTCAAGGATGATCAATGGAAACAGGATGCACCTGAGATTTCGAGTCTCATAGCAAAGGGTCTGAATACTTATGTAAATAAGCTATTTCTGTTTTTAATTTTTAATTGTAAAAAATATATATATATATAAAAAAACTGTTTTTGCTTTGTCATTATGGGGTATTGTGTGTAGATTGCTGAGGATTGTAAAAAATAATAGTAATCAATTTTAGAATAAGGCTGTAACAAAATGTGGAAAAAGTCAAGGGGTCTGAATTTTTTTTCGAAGGCACTGTATTGTTGAGAGATTGCTGTATAATATGGCCCTATTTAGGTAACATGGTCCGGGAAAAACTACTGGACCTAGTCATTAGCTATCGTATAATTATAATTCCTATGGAGGACACACAGGCAGAAACTACGAGATATCATACCATCACGCGTAGCAATAATGAAAAGCACACAGAACATGTTGTGCTACATCATGTTCCTGTTCACACTCAGACTCCCAGATTTGTTAGCTCAACAGTTAAGTTGAACCTATACAGCTGGGCTAAACCAATGCCCCCTCAGGACACAACACATTACACTCAATCCCCCATCTCTCTCTCTCTCTCTCTCTCTCTCTCTCTCTCTCTCTCTCTCTCTCTCTCTCTCCTCTCTCTCTCTCTCTCTCTCCCCCCCCCCCCCCCCCCCCCCCCCCCCTCTCTCTCTCTCTCTCTCTCTCTCTCTCTCTCTCTCTCTCTCTCTCTCTCTCTCTCTCTCTCTCTCTCTCTCTCTCTCTCTCTCTCTCTCTCTCTCTCTCTCTCTCTCTCTCGGTCTCTCTCTCCTCTCTCTCTCTCTGTCGCTCCCTCCTGCCCTCCCTTTCTACCCCCTCTCTCTTGCGTGAATCAGGCAATTTAGCCTCTATTGACCTCTCCATACCAAACAAATCCACTATAAATTATGCATAACCTTTTGCTTGGCAGATTTCCCACATAACCAGTGTTTATTCCCTATTCTCCATAACACATAATACATAATTCATAATACATAATTCATACATAATACACAAAGACTGCTGAAAAATAAACAGCATTCAATGATGAAACAAGTAGCTCTGAAACTGAACGGCAACCACTATTTCTTCTAGACTACGGACAAAAAGCAAGAAGGAATCACAGACTATCTTCTCAAAACCTTTTGGGTAACAGCATTCAATTATGAAGTCTGTGTACAAATAGCAGAAATATTCAAAGACTATCTTCACAAAACATAGATTTTATTTCTTCAAATATATGATTTTCTGACCTTCATATCCTCTCTCTCAACATTCAACCATGAAAGGGACAATGATTTTTGCTGTATACTGTATGACATGATATACAGTAGTGATGGTGGAAAGAAAATATAAATGCAACATGCAACAATTTCAAATATTTTACTGAGTTACAGTTCATATAAGGAAATCAGTCAATTGAAATGAATTCATTAAGCCCTAATCTATGGATTTCACATGACTGGGAATACAGATATGCATCTGTTGGTCACAGATACCTTTAAAAGAAAAGTAGGGGTGTGGATCAGAAAACCAGTCAGTATCTGGGCATAGAGTTAATTAGGCTGTTGATTGTGGCATGTGGAATGTTATCCCACTCCTCTTCAATGGCTGTGCGAAGTTGCTGGATATTGGCGGGAACTGGAACACGTTGTCGTACGCGTAGATCCATAGCATCCCAAACATGCTCAATAGGTGACATGTCTGGTGAGTATGCAGGCCATTGAAGAACTGGGACTTTTTCAGCTTCCAGGAATTGTGTGTAGATCCTTGCGACATGGGGCTGTGCATTATCATGCTGAAACATGAGGTGATGGTGGCAGATGAATGGCACGACAATGGGCCTCAGGATCTCGTCACGGTAGCATTGAAATTGTCATCGATAAAATGAAATTGTTTTCGTTGTCCATAGCTTATGCCTGCCCATACAATAACCCCACCGCCACCTTGGGGCAAACCACTCGCCACACAACACCATACACGCTGTTTGCCATCTGCCCGGTACAGTTGAAACCGGGATTAATCCATGAAGAGCACACTTCTCCAGTGTGCCAGTGGCCATCGAAGGTGAGCATTTGCACACTGAAGTCGATTACGATGCCTGTCCGGGTGACTGCACTCAGATGATCCCGCAGGTGAAGAAGCCAGATGTGGAGGTCCTGGGCTGGCGTACACGTGGTCTGCGGTTGTGAGGCAAAATTATCTAAATTGACATTGGAGGTGGCTTATGGTGGAGAAATTAACATTCAATTCTCTGGCAACAGCTCTGGTGGACATTCCTGCAGTCAGCATGCACATTGCAAGCTCCCTCAAAACTTGAGACATCTGTGGCATTGTGTTGTGTTACAAAACTTCACATTTTAGAGTGGTGTTTTATTGTCCCCAGCACAAGGTTTACCTGTGTAATGATTATGCTGTTTAATCAGCTTCTTGATATGTCACAGCTGTCAGGTGGATGGATTATCTTGGCAAAGGAGAAATGCTCACTAACAGGGATGTAAGCAAATTTGTGCACAACATTTGAGAGACATAAGGTTTGTGTGCTTATGGAACATTTCTGGGATCTTTTATTTCAACTCATGAAACATGGGACCAACATTTTACATGTTGTGTTTGTATTTTTGTTCAGTGTGTATATATATATATATATATATATATATATATATATATATATATATATATATATATATATATATATATATATATATATATATATATATTATTTTTTGCTAGGTAGCGTTAGCACCTGCTATATTTCATCCTATCTTCTTTTTAGATAGTGAGGGAACATGTTTTCAGCACTTTTAGTTCCATGACTGATCCGAACAAACGTTCTCATGCTCTCTCTTGTCTCTCTACAGCAGACATACTGTATAGTGAGCAATATGTTTGGAACATCAAATCGTAGCATCGAATTGAAATACATATAGAATCGTGAGAATCACAATACATATTGTATCGGCACCTAAGTATCGTGATAATATTGTATATTGAGCTCCCTGGCAATTCCCAGCGCTAATATACAGTATATAATCAAAGCTTCACACTCTTTCTGAACCTATTGGTATTGGCGGTATCATCAAACAGTTGAGCTTTAGGGGCAACACAGAGTCTGTCCCAAATGGCACCCTATTCATTACAATACACGCTCAAAAAAAGGTGCTAATTAGTACACACAACAAATGAGGGTTCCTCAAGGGTTCTTTGGGAAGGGTGAAGGTTCTATGTGGAACCATAATGACTCAAATAACTATTTGAGCTCTTCAATGGTTATTTTCAGTTCACAAAAGGGTTCTTTCTTCTTTTAGTGATAATTCAAATGTGGGCTAGGCTCTTTTTTATGTAATTATTTATTTTTATAATAATTTTTCTTAATTTTCTTTCTCCCCTCCATACAAAAACCTATACACATGAAAAACAACATACAGACGCACACAAACAATGACTACATCTCATCTCATCTGCCCAGACCCGCATGCTCACAGCCCCATCCCTAATGCCTGCATTATTGTTTGCCACAGCTCTTTTTGTGCAACCGTGAGTGAGAGTTCCATTCCAGTTCATCTAACGTGTTGTGTTATACCATTACATATTATATATGATGATGGCCAGTGACGGTGGCCTTGTGTAAATTGAGAACGGTTGGCGAAATCTGTCAGTGGTTCTCAATGCTCTCCTCAGAGACCCCCAGCTGTTCCAGCGGCAGGTTACTTAATTCAATTTGTCAATTAACACAATATTAACGCCTATGGAAAAGTAACAATATAATATGGCCGACCAGAATAAAAAATCCTGTATGGTTCTTAAAAGGATCTACAAAGAACATTTCAGATTGAGAAAGGTTCTTTATAGAACCATTATCAATAAATGTTCTATAAAGAACCATAAAAAAAGGGTTCTATATGGCCCCATAAAGGGTTGTAACCATAACAGAAACCTTGTTGGGTGCTATATAGAACCTTTTTTTAAAGTTATTTATATAACCTAAGGAAAGGGTTCTTTATAGCACCATACAGGTTCAATTTAGAACCTTATGAGCATGGTTTTTATTGAACCTAAAAAAGAAGTTATATATAGCACCAAAAGTGTTGCACGATGGTTACAATCCAAAGAACCCCTATTTGGTACTATTTAGAAGAAAAAAAAATGGGTGTACCAAAAAGGTTTCTTCAATTTGTCCCTGTAGGGGAAACTTTTTTGGGCGGTGTGGAGAACTTTCTTATATCCGTTTTTTAATAACCCTCTGTATAACCATTTGTATGGTTTTCATTACACTGTTAGAACCAGAGGGTTCTTCATTACACTCTAAAACATTTCCTGGTTATTGGTTGCAGTGAAAATATACAAAAAGTTACTATCTTTTGCGATGGATTAAGGTATTGTCGCTGTAAGAGACAGCATACTGCTATTTTGTGATCAGTTGAGATTGAACCTCGCTTGGGATTTGAACTCATAACCTCCTGGTTTCCAGTGACCTGAACGTCCTGCTACGCCACTGGGTGTGTGGGTATGACAGAGATTGTTAAAAGATTAGAACCAATAGACATTCTGTCATTTGTCCCTATGGGGGAACCCTTTTGGGGGCCATGTAGAACCCTTTGAGTTTTTAGAACACTCTCACACGGAACCCTAGATAGGTTATTTGTTTTGTCTCTGTAGTTTTGTCTCTCACGAAGAACCCTCTAGTTCCATGGTTTTGTCATCTGTCCCTATGGAGGAACCCTTTTAGGGGGGTCCTACAAATCACCACAAACAACCCCAAATAACCCCAAACAACCACAAACAGGTACCCAAAATAACCCAAAAGAACCCCCGAAAAACAAAAAGAACCCAAAAGAACCCAAAACAATCACAAACAACACCAAACAACCCCAAACATGTACCCAAAAGAACGCAAAAGAACCCAAAAGTTCCCCAAAACAACTACAAACAACCCCAAACCGACACCCTAAACATCCCAAAAGTATCCAAAAGTACCCAAAACAACCACAAACAAACCCAAACATTTACCCAAAACCACTCAAAAGTACCAAAAACAACCCCCCAAAAAGAATAATGCCTTTTCAAGGGCTTATATTAAAGGTCTGACCCAGGAGAATTTAACGAAGTAGTGAAAATACTGTGGCTCAAATGTAGATCAATAAGGCTCCTTTCACTGCAAGTGCATTATACAAAATGGCAATAAAAGGTACAGTACATTCGGAAAGTATTTAGACCCCTTCACTTTTTCCACATTTTGTTACGTTACAGCCTTATTCTAATATGGATGAAATTGTTTTTCCCCCCTCATCAATCTACACACAATACCCAATAATAACAAAGCAAAAACAGGTTGTTAGATTTTTTTTGCAAATTTATAAAAATAAAAAAAACGGAAATACAACATTTACATAAGTATTCAGACCCTTTACTCAGTACTTTGTTGAAGCACCTTTGGCAGCGATTACAGCCTCGAGTCTGCTTGGGTATGACGCTACAAGCTTGGCACACATGTATTTGGGGAATTTCTCCCATTCTTCTCAAGCTCTGTCAGGTTGTTAAGAGTGCTGCATTTTCCAGTAACTTAATGGCAACTGGTCACCAGGAAGTTCATGTTTATTTTTCAATAATTTACTGTCAGCTTACTGCAAGTAGTTATTGTAAAATTCACAGTAACTTACTGTGGCAGATCTCTGTCAAGCTCACTAGTGATGGGGAAACAAAGCTTCCTCAAGCATTGAGGTTTTCCAGCCAATTGTGTCGAAAATAGGTTATTACTCAAGGCTTTGATCAACACAGTGTACACTATTGGTACCTGCTGGTCAAAAGAATTTAGAGCAGCCAAATTATTATAGATGATATCCCACACTGCGTACCACATGCGCAGCGTAGCCTTTTTGTCTTTACCAAACCAGTCAGGTGGTTGTTCAATGAAATGAAGATTTGGACATCATTGATCACGTGCTTCTGATAAAGTGTTACAGGCATCTGCACACTGTGTCAAAGTACACTGTTCAGCTATCAAGTTATCACAGTCTCACGTCAGAATTAGATGTTCATCCATGTTCTAAGCTGACCTATGGAATTGTTTTAAGATGGTCACACCATGGATCATTTAGCTTTTTGAGTTTGAATTTTACGACCCATTTAGGTAAAATATTGAATTTGGCCTTTAATAATATAGCCCATAGAAATGCATTGAATAACACAATCATAAATGGCAAAACAGACAGTCAAAAAATTAATAATTAGTGCATAAAGGTTTTGAACTGCCTGTCCTATTTCTAGGAGATATAAGAAAGCTCAGGAAATATATTTTTACAAAATTACACATGTTGAACCCCTTTTTTTGGGGTAGGCACAAAACTACCTCCATTTATTTTTAAAACCGGTACCGGTTAACTTCAGACGAGTCTTTGTGGGAGTTCGTGAGAACCCTTTCCACAGTGGGGTCACATTAGTTTGTAGCCCAAACGTTTCGGATGCTACAAAACACAAGTTGGCACATAGACGGTACCGACTTCAGATGAGTCCCCTGACACTTATAGAGGTCGTAGAGCAAAACGGAGACCACCCTCGTGAGAGTCTCCCCTTTCCATAGAATAGTTTTTAGGCCAAACAGTTCGGACGCTACAGACGTTTAAGTGAAAAGACACATTTTCAGGATGTCTCATGGTCTGACTAACACCGCTCTAGCTCTGCCACCTTTCACCATAGATGCGGAAGTGCAACATGAGCGGATGCAGTGGATTGCGATAACTCTAGCTTAAACTGATGGATTTTGATGGGGATTTTTGTATTATGTTACTTAGATTGGGGGTCGACTCTAGGGGGTTAAGTTTAAGGTTAGGGGTAAGTTTAGGTATTAACTCTGAAATCTTAAGGTTAGGCATTAACTCAGAATGGTTAAGGTAAGGGTTAAGGTTTGGGGTAGGCTTAAAACAAAAATCTACTTCCTATCACTGGATTTGAACATGCAACCTTTTGTACCAGAGGCAGATGCTTACGCCCAGCCGCCATCCCTGTAGCAATACCAAAACCTACTTAAAGGTAACAGTGCTCACTGTTGCCCCTAGTAGTCAGTTTCCACATCATCTCCTGACATCCTCAGACATGGATGGACATCGAATACTGACTTGTATCACGGGTGACCTGGCTACAAAATACAGGCGACTAACTGCCATTAAGTTACGATGAAATGCACACTAACCGCTTAACAGTGCAGCTCTTTATTGTCACCTGCTCTTACAAAGATTGCAGCACTGACAGTGTTAAAAGAGGTGCTCAACCTTTGACAAGATAACCATCAACCACTTAAATTGGTACAACACTTCCACTGATGGTTGGCACAAATACACAAAATTCAGTAACTTGTTATTGTTTACCATACTTTCACTGCAACCAGTAGCCTGTAGTGTACTGTAAAATTACAGGACCCCTTTAACAGTGTAGCATTTCATGGCATAAAGGAAAACATGATGGAGAGGGAAAAAACAGGATGGTTCTTCACAACCATCACAGAAGTAAAGAACCCTTCCTGATATGCAAAAAAATGTGTTACACATATCACCCTCACCCCTGACAAAGAACCCATCAATAATATTTTATTTTTTTACAGTGTGGGGTGCCATTTCTATTACCTTCTGCAGTCTTGAGTTGCTACTAGAGTGAAAACAAAATGAAACAGTGATAGAATGTTTGATATTCCGCTCAAGTAGCTTCATCATTGGATTTTAGCAAGACAGTTATATCTCTAGATCACAAGATATGCTAGATATGTTTTTCCTGATGAATTTTGATATCCAAAATTAAGCAACAAATTACTCTCTTGTTTCATCTTCTAAAATCTCTCCAATCTGTCAGTGAACATTTTCTGTTCTTAATCGAATGCTATTGATGTTTTTCATGTGCTGTATATTTCTCATATCACCTCTGTCTGATTAGCGTTTAATAAATGCATTTATATGATCTAAGAATAAAACCCAATCAACCTCTATTACATTGTATCATTTCAAATAACTTCTCTAAACCCTCCTTTTATGTTAAAACATTATTTTAAAATGATTCCAAGATCTCCATGATGATACAGAGTAGAAATAAACAGAATGATTGACTATGGCAATAGCTCCTGTACAGTTGGCTGTGAGTCCAGGCCGCACTGCGTATTTCAAAAGTATCAACGGTTAAACTGTGAAACGTTCCATGTTTCTCCTCTGCTCTTAATTCCTAAGGTCTCTATTAAGTGTGAGTGATGCCCTGGCTCCAGCTGTATCCCAGAGCCCCTGACGGTCCGGTCAGAGTCAGAGAGGAGGAGAGAAACGAAGAGGAGGTACCGGTTTCCCGGGCCCCCAGCGGTCTAGACCCAGTTAAGACGGGTTCTGTGACTAATGACCGACGCAGAGACCAGCACAGCCTCAATTGAGACAATGAATGAGGAGAGAAGCAGTGTGTGTGTGTGTGTGTGTGTGTGTGTGTGTGTGTGTGTGTGTGTGTGTGTGTGTCCAGCCAGCACTGATGTCGATTTCTGATCATTTAACTTCGCCCTGATGTTTTTGTTGCGTAAGTCAGAATGGATCAGAATGCATCATTCCCCACTGCTTGGAAAGTGCTGAGTTAAAGATCAAAATCTGATCTGATTCGTGGACACACACACAAACACATACAAATACGCACACACAAATACACACACATGCAAGAAAACAGACACGAACACACACACACACACAGACGTAGTGTGTCAAAAAGCACAAAGAAAACGCTATAACGTGCTTCCTTATTATCCTATTTTTATCTTGACTGTCAAAGTTCTCTTCTAAAGAACTTGGGAGCTCGAGACACATCTCAAAACTTTCCACTCAAGTCCAACTACTTCAATACTCCTTACCTCTGAAGCCCTCTGTCAATGTCTCTGTCTGAATCTTTGAAAGGCCCATCGAGGTTAATGAACAGGACACAGAAGAAGAACAGACTGATTAAAATGTGGCTAATGTGGCAGAGACCCACAGACACACCATCAACGGCTAATTAGGAAATCTGGATATGCCCACTACACAAAGATGACATCTCGTAATTTCCCAATGTACCCCAATGTGTCTGCGTACGTGCCCGTGTTTCTGCATGCAATGCATGCATGAGTGTGTGTGTGTGTGCGCTTGTGTGTGTATGTGTGTGTGTGTGTGTGTGTAGCAGACCAGTCAATCCCTGTAGCTCTGAGTAAGCCAACCAGAAAGTTTTAACTTGACATTTAGAAGGATCCATTTGGATCAATAGGAAAGGTTAGGGAAACAACGGCCCACAGGTTTGTTGATGCTAAAAAGAGGAAGGGGAAAACAGTCTGGTTATGACTTTCCCGATCTGTGATCTCTGACCGATTTCTATCCACATCGATTGAGAACAACACCGCTCAGGTCAGGAAGGGATTGAGGGTGTTTTAATGGTAATGGTGATTGTGATGCAGGAGATTAAGCCCAGGCTGTCTGTTAGAGGAATAAAAAGACGGCAAATATTAACTGTGGGGTATAAATCAAATGTTATTGGTCACGTACACATATTTTGCCGATGTTGTCGCAAGTGCAGCGAAATGCTTGTGTTTCTAGCTCCAACAGTGCAGTACTACCGAACAATAAAAAACAATACACACAAAATAAATTAAGAAATATCAGAAAGAGCAATGTATAGTATGGTGTGTATATTCAGTATGGACAGTATATGAATAGAAAAGGTGTGTACAGCAGTAGTTATATAGGATGAGCCTTGACTAGAATACAGTATATACATATGAAGTGGGTAAAACAGTATGTAAACATTATTAAAGTGACCAGTGTTTAATGACTATGTACATAGGGCAGCAGTCTCTAAGGTGCAGGGTAGTGTACCGGGTGGTAGCCGGCTAGTAACAGTGACTAAGTTCATAGCAAGGTACTGAGCGGAGGCCGGCTAGTGGTGACTTTTTAACAGTCTGATGGCCAGGAGATAGAAGCAGTATTTCAGTCTCTCAGTCCCAGCTTTGATGCAATTGCACTGTCTCCGCCTTCTAGATGGTAGCGGGGTGAACAGGCCGTGGCTCAGGTGGCTCAGGTCCTTAATGATCTTCTTGGCCTTCCTAGATGTCCTAGAGGGCAGGCAGTGTGCCCCCGGTGATGCGTTGGGCTGACTGCCTCATCCTCTGGAGAGGCCTGCGGTTGCAATTACAGCCCAACAGGATGCTCTCAATGGTGCATCTGTAGAAGTTTGTGAGGGTCTTAGGGGCCAAGCCACATTTCTTCAGCCTCCTGAGGTTAAAGAGGCGCTGTTGCACCTTCTTCACCATATTGTCTGTGTGGGTGGACCATTTCAGGTTGTCAGTGGTGTTCCTTTTGTCCAGGTGGGAAAGGGCAGTGTGGAGTGCGATTGAGATTGCATCATCTGTGGATCTGTAGGGGCGGTATGCGAATTGGAGTGGGTCTAGGGTTTCCGGGATGATGGTGTTGATGTGAGCCATGACCAGTCTTTCAAAGCACTTCATGGCTACCGACGCGAGTGCTACGGGGCAGTAGTCATTTAGGCAGGTTACCTTCGCTTTCTTGGGCACAGGGACTATGGTGGTCTGCTTGAAACATGTAGGTATTACAGACTTGGTCAGGGAGAGGTTGAACATTTTCAGTGAAGACACCTGCCAGTTGAACTCTATAAGGTGTCAAAAGCGTTTCACACGGATAATGACCCATATTGACTCCAATGCTTCCCACAGTTGTGTCAAGATGGCTGGATGTCCTTTGGGTGGTGGACCATTCTTGATACACACGGGAAACTGTGGAGTGTGAAAAACCTAGCAGCATTGCAGTTCTTGACACACTCAAATCGGTGCGCCTGGCACCTACTACCATACCCTGTTCAAAGGCACATACATATTTTGTCTTGCCCATTCACCGTCTGAATGGCACACATGTCTCAGTTGTCTCAAGGCCTAAAAATCCTTATTCAACCTGTCTCATCCCCATCATTTACACTGATTGAAGTGGATTTAACAGATGACGTCAATAAGGGATCATAGCTTTCACCTGGATTCACCTGATCATGCTACAGTACGTCATGGAAATATCACACCCCTGAATTAATACGTTGTAGAAGCACTTTTGGCAGCGATTACAGCTGTGAATCTTTCTGGGTAAGTCTCTAAGAGCTTTCTACACCTGGATTGAGCAACATTTGCCCATTATTCTTTTCAAAATTCTTCAAGCTCTGTCAAATTGGTTGTTGATCATTGCTAGACAACCATTTTCAGGTCTTGCCATAGATTTTCAAGTAGATTTAAGTGAAAACTGTAACTCGGCCACTCAGGAACAATCACTGTCTTCTTGATAAGCAACTCCATTGTAGATTTAGCCTTGTGTTTTAGGTTAATGTCCTTCTGAAAAGTGAATTAATCTCCCAGTGCCTGGTGGAAAGCAGACTGAACCAGGTTTTCCTCTAGGATTTGTTGAGTAACTACCATTTTGTTGATCCATCCTCAGTTTTCTCCTATCACGCCATTACACTCTGGCCTCATGGTGAAATCCCTGAGTGGTTTTCTTCCTCTCCGGCAACTGAGTTAGGAAGGACGCCTGTATCTTTGCAGTGACTGGGTGTATTGATACACCATCCAAAGTGTCATTAATAACTTCACCATGCTCAAAGGGTTATTCAATGCCTGCTTTTTTATTTTTACCCATCTACCAATAGGTGCCCTTCTTTGCGAGGCATTGGAAAGCCACCCTGGTCTTTGTGTTTGAATCTGCGTTTGAAATGCTCGACTGAGGGACCTTACAGATAATTGTATGTGTGGGGTACAGAGATGAGGTAGTCATTCAAAAATCATGTTAAACGCTATTATTTCACACAGAATGAGTCCATGCAACTTATTATGTGACTTGTTAAGCAAATTTCTACTCCTGAACCTTTTTAGGCTTGCCATGACAAAAGGGTTGAATACTTCTTGACTCAAGACATTTCAGCTTTTCATTTTTTTATTAATTTGTAAACATTTCGAAAAGCATAATCCACTTTGACATTATGGGGTATTGTGTGTAAGCCAGTGACAAAAAAAACTCTGTCGTTTCGCATGTTGGATTGCCTTACTGAGGGCATAGCTGGTCTGTTTGTACACGTCCACGTTCCCAGTCACCTTGCCATGGTTAAATGCAGTGGTTCGCACTGTCAGTTTTGCGCGAACGCTGCAACAATCCACGTTTTTGGTTTCGATAAGTTATAATCGTCACAGTGGGAACAACATCCTATATGTACTTCATGATGAACTCAGTCACCGAGTCAGTGTATTCAACAATACTATTCTCAGAGGCAACCCGGAACATATCCCAGTCTGCGTGATCAAAACAATCTTGAAGCATAGATTCCAATTGGTCAGAATCTGAACAGTCCTTACCACAGGTACTTCCGGTTTAAGTTTCTGCCTGTAGGAGTGGAGGAGCAAAATGGAGGCGTGATCTGATATGCCGAAGGGAGGGCGGGGAGGGTCTTGTAGCCATCCCGGGAAGCGGGAGTAGCAATGGTCAAGAGTGCTCGATGAGCAAGTAGCACAGGAGATGTGTTGATACAACTTCGGTAGCGTTTTCCTCATATTTCCGTTATTAAAGTCCATATGTCTGGTTCCTACTGCGTGAACTCAAACAGTCACACCGTATGGCTTCCTTCCCTCCTTCTACAGCTATGTCTGGACGCCTCTGAGTGCTTGACACATAACAGCCAATAACAGCCATCTCACAGTAGGTGTTTAGGCCTTGAGAGGTGCCTGTTATCTGGCCTCGACACAGTGGAGAATCTCAGAGACCTCCATGATGAGGTCCATCATGCACTGCGAGAGGTATTGTTCTGACCAGATTGTAAATAACCTAATCAATATATCATTTGGCTTCTGAGGGAAACACGTTTTCGGGGATCCACTTTTCCAAACCAAATGAACCCAATCAATCATGGCTCCGCTGAGACCTCCTCAGCGAGAACAACAGCGAGTGGAAGTGATTCTCGATGGCTCCCGCCTGTTTCTCTTTTCCTTTTTCTCTCGTTCGGTCTCACTCTCCATCTCTCTTTCCATCTCTCCTTCCCTTTCTTCCTCTATCTATCTCTCTCTTTCTCGCTTCTCCTCTCTCTCTCACTTACTCTTTCCCTCCATTTCCCTCTCCTTCTCAAAGGAGTCAAAGTTAACTTTCCTTCTCTCTTTTTTCCCCCTCCTCTCATTCCCCCTATCCTTTACCCATCTCTGTGGTTTAGAAACCGACAGAGTAGGTAGAGGTAGAGAAAGTAGGGAGCATACCCACATAGCCAGGCAGTGTTCTGCTCTGATGGCACTTTGTGTTTAAGTGGAGGGCAGAATGTTCCTGTCAGGGCCCTGAGGCTGAGCGGGACAGGCAGGTGTATTATTCTCCCTTGCTCCCTTGTCCCTGGAAAAATTCAAAGGCAATGTTACCCAACCACTCGGCAGGAGCCACTCTCTACCCCCTCCCTGCTACCACCAGACTGAGCCACGTTCCTGTCTCAGCAGTGCCTCTGTGTTTTGTGTTTCTCCATCTCTCACAAAACACAAGCAAATAACGCTTCTCTGGGATATATTTAACAGTATTGCAGTCATCTGCTCAAAACTGGAGAGTTTGGGGATATGAATTGTGAACATGTACTCCCATGACAGTGGTTTTAATACTACGGGAACAAGCAAAAATAACCCAGAGTGTGCGGTATTCGATAATGGTGAATAAAGTCCTACTCAACCATAAGTGCCCCTACATTTATAGTCGTGAGTATTCCTGCATCCAGTGATGTTAAGATGTTAAGTGAGTGGAATTGCTGTTATTTTAGCCAATACAGGCGAATCAAGGCTGGCACCCTTTTTGGGTAAGCAAGTTCACATGGAGTTCAGTGTCAAATTGCGTATATGTAATCAAGGAGTGAAAGTAGCTGAAATGCTTGGTAAACAAACACGCACACACACACTTGGTGCAGCTCATCAGACCCAAGGCTTTCATAGTAAATCAACCAACACCAACATTACAGACTACAGATCCATTCTAGAATGCTCATACCTGAGATTCTCGTTTCCCTTCCCAGTTGCCCTGCTAACACATCCACAATCGTCTGTGCATGCCACTGACAGAAACTCAGCTCTCGCTGATAAAAGGAACTTCAGCCACATTATGGCAAATATGCCCAAACCTGTTGGTTTTTATAATATAATAATAAATTCCATTTAGCAGACACTTTTATCCAAAGCAACTTACAGTAATGCATGCACACATTTCTACATAGAGGTGGCCCCAGCAGAACTCAAACCCATGACGATGCAAGCTCTACGCTCTACCAACTGAGCCACACAGGACCATATCCACTGTCCCCCAAGACTGGCCAAATGCACAACCAGATTGCTCTTTAATTCTATCAGCTTGGTTAGACTGCAAGGTTGTGACAATATACATTCTCCTGTTAACAGGAATTACAACACAGATTCATCATTTCAGCCACCTCATGAATTGTGACAGATTAAAGAAAGAATTACATTTGTGTAAAATAAATAAACTATGTAGTGTACAGTAGATATAGGTCTCTGGTGGATGGCTGGCTCCCTTAGGCGCCATGTTCCTGTTCCTGTTCAGTTTGCTCTGTCTCACAACGACATAACTGGCTTCCTACAGGT
The DNA here is from genome assembly GCF_020615455.1 of Coregonus clupeaformis. Taxonomy (NCBI): domain Eukaryota; kingdom Metazoa; phylum Chordata; class Actinopteri; order Salmoniformes; family Salmonidae; genus Coregonus; species Coregonus clupeaformis. Next base: position 24,476,599 of record NC_059205.1, read on the forward strand.
ACTGTAGTATTCTCCTGCTAAAATAGTCTCTCTGCTCTGTTCTCCACAGAACTAAAACAGTTTCAGGTTGTGTCCCAAATGGCACCGTATTCCCTACATAGTGCCCTACTTTTAACCAGGGCTCATAGGGCTCTGGTCAAAAGTAGTGCACTATATAGGGAAAAGGGTGCCATTTGAGACAAAGTCTCACTCTTAGAATCCATAATGCATTTCCTTTATATTGCAACACCCATTCCACCAAGCATATAATAGATGCAAGAATATCATAGCATCTATAAGTAAGAAGGGGTCTAATCTTAAATCAAAGCTTTGGATGACTAGGGTGGAAATCAGATTCACTGTACACAGCACAGGGATGATGTTGGTTAATTTATAAGCCTTGAAGAAAATGATTCACTTGTATCATTTTGAAATTGCAAATCTGTTCAGCACACATATATATTTCCAATATACTCTATGGACAGCACCAGTCAAAAGTTTGGACACATGCACTCATTCCAGGGTTTTTCTTTATTTTTACTATTTTCTACATTTGCGCTTGTTGGCAAATTTTCCTTCACTCTGCCGTCCGACTCATCCCAAACCATCTCAATTGGATTGTGGAGTCCAGGTCATCTGATGCAGCACTCCATCACTCTCCTTTTAAGAAGCCACACCTGTTCATTGAAAAATGTATTCCAGGTGACTACCTCATGAAGCTGGTTGAGAGAATGCCAAGAGTGTGCAAAGCTGTCATCAAAGAAAAGGGTGGCTATTTTGATTTGTTTAACACTTTTTTCGTTACTGATTTCATATGTGTTATTTCATAGTTTTGATGTCTTCACTATTATTCTACAATGTAGAAAATAATAAAAAATAAAGAAAAACCCTTGAATGAGTAGGTGTGTCCAAACTTTTGACTTGTAGTGTATAATATATTGTATGTGATAGTGCCATGGAGGATTGAATAGTGACAATCTGTGTGTTTGTGTGTGTGCCTGTGTGCGTGTGTACATGCTTGTGTGTGTGTGTAGGATAACCTTCCTCTGTCATTATCTCTGTAATAGGGCTACGTATGGCGGTGAACATGTTGCTCATCAATAGTATTCAAGTCAACATGCAAATATGATCATTAATATTTTTATTATTATTATTATTATTATTATTATTATTATTATTATTTTATTTATTTTTTAGATCAGCTTTAATATTGCAGATAGATTGTAACTTCCATCAATGTAATTGTCTGCATCACTTCCAGTCCCCCATAAGTTTTTTGTTCTCGCATATATATATATATACACATACACATACATATACACATACACATACATATACAGTGGGGGAAAAAAGTATTTAGTCAGCCACCAATTGTGCAAGTTCTCCCACTTAAAAAGATGAGAGAGGCCTGTAATTTTCATCATAGGTACACGTCAACTATGACAGACAAATTGAGATTTTTTTTTCCTGAAAATCACATTGTAGGATTTTTAATGAATTTATTTGCACATTATGGTGGAAAATAAGTATTTGGTCACCTACAAACAAGCAAGATTTCTGGCTCTCACAGACCTGTAACTTCTTCTTTAAGAGGCTCCGCTGTCCTCCACTCATTACCTGTATTAATGGCACCTGTTTGAACTTGTTATCAGTATAAAAGACACCTGTCCACAACCTCAAACAGTCACACTCCAAACTCCACTATGGCCAAGACCAAAGAGCTGTCAAAGGACACAAGAAACAAAATTGTAGACATGCACCAGACTGGGAAGACTGAATCTGCAATAGGTAAGCAGCTTGGTTTGAAGAAATCAACTGTGGGAGCAATTATTAGGAAATGGAAGACATACAAGACCACTGATAATCTCCCTCGATCTGGGGCTCCACGCAAGATCTCACCCCGTGGGGTCAAAATGATCACAAGAACGGTGAGCAAAAATCCCAGAACCACACGGGGGGACCTAGTGAATGACCTGCAGAGAGCTGGGACCAAAGTAACAAAGCCTACCATCAGTAACACACTACGCCGCCAGGGACTCAAATCCTACAGTGCCAGACGTATCCCCCTGCTTAAGCCAGTACATGTCCAGGCCCGTCTGAAGTTTGCTAGAGTGCATTTGGATGATCCAGAAGAGGATTAGGAGAATGTCATATGGTCAGATGAAACCAAAATAGAACTTTTTGGTAAAAACTCAACTCGTCGTGTTTGGAGGACAAAGAATGCTGAGTTGCATCCAAAGAACACCATACCTACTGTGAAGCATGGGGGTGGAAACATCATGCTTTGGGGCTGTTTTTCTGCAAAGGGACCAGGACGACTGATCCGTGTAAAGGAAAGAATGAATGGGGCCATGTATTGTGAGATTTTGAGTGAAAACCTCCTTCCATCAGCAAGGGCATTGAAGATGAAACGTGGCTGGGTCTTTCAGCATGACAATGATCCCAAACACACCGCCCGGTCAACGAAGGAGTGGCTTCGTAAGAAGCATTTCAAGGTCCTGGAGTGGCCTAGCCAGTCTCCAGATTTAACCCCATAGAAAATCTTTGGAGGGAGTTGAAAGTCCGTGTTGCCCAGCGACAGCCCCAAAACATCACTGCTCTAGAGGAGATGTGTGTGAAAACCTTGTGAAGACTTACAGAAAACGTTTGACCTGTGTCATTGCCAACAAAGGGTATAGAACAAAGTATTGAGAAACTTTTGTTATTGACCAAATACTTATTTTCCACCATAATTTGCAAATAAATTCATAAAAAATCCTACAATGTGATTTTCTGGATTTTCTTTTCTCATGTTGTCTGTCATAGTTGATGTGTACCTATGATGAATATTACAAGCCTCTCTCATCTTTTTAAGTGGGAGAACTTGCACAATTGGTGGCTGACAAAATACTTTTTTCCCCCACTGTAAGAGATTCTCCAAAATTGAAATGCTCCAGGCATTTATATATAAACCCCAGTCGTACTCCAAGTCTGCTATGAATAGCAGGCCTGGTTTCCCAGATTTTTCATAGTGTTCTATTGTTTCCAGTACTTGCCTTATATTATATCCAATGTATAGTCCATGTAAAAAACCTGTCTGATTAGAATGAATAATGTCCGACAATACCTTTTTAATTCTATGCACCATACATTTGGCTAGAATTTTTGCATCACAACACTGAAGTGTAAGGGGCCTCCAATTTTTTTAATGGACTGGATCTTTATATTTTCCACTTGTATCCTGTTCCTGTTAATGAAATCATACCTTCTTCTTGAGTGTCTGATAATCTACCATTTACATAGGAGTGGTTCAAACATGCTAATAACGGTCCTCTGAGTACATCAAAAAAGGTTTGGTATACCTCAAATGCCATCCAACCCTGGAGTTTTCCCGGACTCAAAGTCTTTATTTGCATCCAGAAGTTCATCCTCTGTAATTTCACCTTCACATTATTCTTTCTGTATGGCTGTTAATTTTACATTATCATAGAAAAAAATCTCTACAATTAGCTTCAGTTAGAGGACATGGAGGCGACTGAAACAAAAACATATGCTTAAAGTACTTTGCTTCCTCCTTCAAAATATAATTTGGTGAATCATGGGTGACTCCATCATTTGTAACCAGTTTCAGTAAATTCTTTTTGGTAGCATTTCTATGTTGAAGATTAAAAAAGAATTTGGTTAATCTTTTCCCATATTCCATCCAGTTTGCTTTATTTTTTATAATATATTATCTTTCTTGAATAAATTGAATACATTTCTCCATTTCATTTAGTTTTTCCTCTAATTTATTCTGAGCCACTATGTTACAGTTTTTTATTGCTATCTATCTGTTCTGTTAGACCTTCTATTTCCTTTGTTAGTATGGACTCTTTTGACCTAAATTGCTTTTGTTTTCGAGATGAGTACTGAATTGCATGGCCTCTAAAGGCACATTTAAAAGTGTCCAATACAATAAGGGGATTTGCTGTACCTATGTTATGTTGGAAAAACATTAGTTATAAATTCCTCTGTCCTAGTTAAAAACAAGGGCTTTTCCAATAGGCTTGGATTACATTTCCAATATCCTCCCCACATGGAAATTCAGTAAGAGTAATGTATATGCCAATTATATGATGGTCCGACCACATTCTGTCCCCTATCAACACTTCTTAAACTTTTGGTACCAACGAGAATGACATAAGAAAGTAGTCAAGACGACTAGCTTGATTGAGTTCAGGATATATAAGCATCCATATATCTACTAGTTCTAATGTATCCATGACATTCACGATTTCCTTAAGAGCATGAAGGTGTTAAAATTAAAGTGGAAAACCACACTACAGGCTGATCCAACTTTGATGTAATGTCCTTAAAACAAGTCAAAATGAGACTCAGTAGTGTGTGTGGCCTCCACGTGCCTGTATTACCTCCCTACAACGCCTGGGCATGCTCCTGATGAGGTGGCGGATGGTCTCCTGAGGGATCTCCTCCCAGACCTGGACTAAAGCATCCGCCAACTCCTGGACAGTCAGTGGTGCAACGTGGCGTTGGTGGATGGAGCGAGACATGATGTCCCAGATGTGCTCAATTGGATTCAGGTCTGGGGAACGGGCGGACCAGTCTATAGCATCAATGCCTTCCTCTTGCAGGAACTGCTGACACACTCCAGCCACATGAGGTCTAGCATTGTCTTGCATTAGTAGGAACCCAGGGCCAACCGCACCAGCATATGGTCTCACAAGGGGTCTGAGGATCTCATCTCGGTACCTAAGGGCAGTCAGGCTACCTCTGGCGAGCACATGGAGGGCTGTGCGGCCCCCCAAAGAAATTACATTTACATTTTAGTCATTTAGCAGACGCTCTTATCCAGTGCGACTTACAGTTAGTGAATACATATATATATATATATATTTTTATACTGGCCCCCCGTGGGAATCGAACCCACAACCCTGGCGTTGCAAACGCCATGCTCTATCAACTGAGCTACATCCCTGCCGGCCATTCCCTCCCCTACCCTGGACGACGCTGGGCCAATTGTGCGCCGCCCATGAGTCTCGCGGTCGCGGCCGGCTGCGACAGAGCCTGGATTCGAACCAGGATCTCTAGTGGCACAGTCAGCACTGCGATGCAGTGCCTTAGACCACTGCGCCACTCAGGAGACCAATGCCACCCCACACCATGACTGACCCACCGCAAAACCGGTCATGCTGGAGGATGTTGCAGGCAGCAGAACATTCTCCACGGCGTCTCCAGACTCTGTCACGTCTGTCACATGTGCTCAGTGTGAACCTGCTTTCATCTGTGAAGAGCACAGGGCGCCAGTGGCGAATTTGCCAATCTTGGTGTTCTCTGGCAAATGCCAAACGTCCTGCACGGTGTTGGGCTGTAAGCACAACCCCCACCTGTGGACGTTGGGCCCTCATACCACCCTCATGGAGTCTGTTTCTGACCGTTTCAGCAGACACATGCACATTTGTGGCCTGCTGGAGGTCATTTTGCAGGGCTCTGGCAATGCTCCTCCTGCTCCTCCTTGCACAAAGGCGGAGGTAGCGGTCCTGCTGCTGGGTTGTTGCCCTCCTACGGCCTCCTCCACGTCTCCTGATGTACTGGCCTGTCTCCTGGTAGCGCCTCCATGCTCTGGACACTAGGCTGACAGACACAGCAAACCTTCTTACCACAGCTCGCATTGATGTGCCATCCTGGATAAGCTGCACTACCTGAGCCACTTGTGTGGGTTGTAGACTCCGTCTCATGCTACCACTAGAGTGAAAGCACTGCCAGCATTCAAAAATGACCAACACATCAGCCAGGAAGCATAGGAACTGAGAAGTGGTCTGTGGTCACCACCTGCAGAACCACTTCTTTATTGGGGGTGTCTTGCTAATTGCCTATAATTTCCACCTGTTGTCTATTCCATTTGCACAACAGCATGTGAAATGTATTGTCAATCAGTGTTGCTTCCTAAGTGGACAGTTTGATTTCACAGAAGTGTGATTGACTTGGAGTTACATTGTGTTGTTTAAGTGTTCCCTTAATTTTTTTGAGCAGTGTATATGTTTGTAAATGTACCAATAAAAAATACCATAGTGATTGAGTGTCCATATAGCTGTACCGTGATATTTGCATTACTACTAAGTAACCCTCCAATTGTTCTCCACTATTCCCACGGCTAAAGCCCCTCCCTATCCCAAGTTGGGCCGTCATCCCAGTGATCGGTATACCACCCCCGCCCCCCGGATCCCGAGGCCCCCGAGAGGCAAGGACCCATCCATCGAAAACAGCACACAGTGCAACCCACAAAACAGAAGCAGGTCAACCGCCAAAAGCATTTCCAATGCTCTCACCTCAATATATATATAGCTATTTAAAAATATATATCTATTCAAATATCTTGCATATCTTAATTATCAATTAATATGCGTAATAATGTTGGCAGTTCATGGGTAGGGTTGTTACCTATAACCCGGATTGCCATTGTATTACAATGTAGCTCAGTTGGTAGAGCATGGCGCTTGCAACGCCAGGGTTGTGGGTTCGTTTCCCACGGGGGGCCAGTATGAAAATGTATGCACTCACTAACTGTAAGCCGCTCTGGATAAGAGCGTCTGCTAAAATGTAAATTACATTTTTGTCAAGGAATTATTATTTTAGCAAACAATTATTGTGGTTCATCCTATATACATTTCTCTAGCCTTATGATTTGTTTTGTGTTATTATCCAGATTGAATGTTATTACCCGCGAATATATGAAGTGCTAATATTTAATCTAACTTACTGATATTGAATATTATGTTTTTATCTTGAGGTGATTCGCACCGCTGTGTATTCAATACGCCATCTTGTCTACCGGAAGTCTCTTAATTAATATTAATGATGGGTGTAATTCCTTCATGGCTGCCTCACAGCTGGGCTCCGCACACACACACACACACTCACACACACACGAATGCACGCACACATAAACACACACACACACACACACACACACACACACACACACAGAGAAACAAACACACATTCACGCATGAAAGTACACAAGCACACACAAACACTCACAACATACACACACATACGTATACACACACACACGCACAATGACAATGTTTGACCGTGTGTGTATTCACAGTGTTGCTGTCGTTCCCAGTCCAGTGCTGTGGCATTTTAGGATAAGCTAGCTGTTCTTTTTAGGTGGGAGGCATTTTGGGGATGAGAGAAGATGATAAATTGAACTGGTGCTAATTGTAGCAGTGATGTTGGTGTTCAGTGAATATGTGATATGTGCCGGGATGGGATGTGTCATTGCTGTAGCTACAGCATTAAAGCATCATGAGTCACAATATTCAGTGACAGTGGTATCAGTTTGACGGCAGAGTGAGACACTTTCTGTTTTGAGAGACCATTAAGGACCTCTGTCCTCTGAAGAGGGGAAAGTAGCGAATGGAGGGAGAGAGGGAAAGAGAGAGAAAGAGAGCGCGAGACAGCAGAGAAGAGATAGAGAGAGGGACATGAAGAGGGAGAGGGGGAGGGGGTGACAGGGAGAGGGAGAGAGAGAGGGATATAGAGAGAGAGAGTGGCCTCTTCTCCATCATTAGTGCCATCAACATCACTCACTCCGTGACTATTTGTCGAACACACATGGCTGTAGCTGTTACCCTAGGTAACTAACAACGGTGTAGGCGGCTCCAATTTGTGTTTGTGACCCATTTTCACAGCTGGGTTTTGAGTGGGCTATATCCAGGTTATATCCAGGTTAAGTGTTCTATACAGGGAGCAAGTCTCTGAGTGTAAAACCTATGGCCTCAGCTTCAGACAGCTGCAGAACCCTGAGTTCACTGCCCTACAGGCTTATAGTAGATCACCACTAATGGGGATCCTAATAAATACCAAATACCAAACCCCAACCTCTCTGTCTACCTAACCCTATATCTAACACCCTATAACTCCTGCATCTATCTCTCAATCTACACTCTGTATGAGGAATCAATGGTACAGTGTGGTTCTTATGCCTACAGTTTCCAGAAGGCACTGACCTGATCTAAGATCAGCTTTCCCTCCAACCAAATGCTAACCTAAACCACTGAGGAACACAACGCAACCCTGACCAAAGATAAGCATGACCAAGCAACTTCATGCTATTCCAGATGGCAAGGGGACTCACACTCCATGCTGCGAAGTAACCTAAATAAAGAAATACCATAGGAAGTCACTTCCTCTACACACCCAATGCTGTGAGGTCACTTCCTGTGACACCTACAGATCTGGGATCTTAATTTAATCGCCCGTTTGTTGCAGAAAGTTTTCCTTCTCCACAGGAAAATGCAAATTGCCACAAATGGGCTTTATGATTTATATAAATGCAACAAACACCCGGAAACCCTTACTCTTCATGCTGGAGCAGTCGAGTCATTCATTCAGATTCAAGTGATAGAATTTGTATTCAAATGGAGGCCATTCGTTTCCTGCAGGAACGTGATGGCCGATTCAGATCCTGGTACCACAGGAATATTTTCCTCCTGTAACAATAGGGGCCAGATGTAAAAAAAAAAATATGCCACATATGTAAATGAAGACACTGCCACCTCAGCCCAGTCCTGCTGTGCACTGAGTCAGTTAGTTATTAAAATAGACCCGTGCTCAGTACTCTGTATACTGTAATTCAATGAGAGAGAAGGAGCCCTTGTCTCAGAACCATATTAAGCCTTAGTGATTTATACTCCGCTCCCGGTGAAGGATACATCGTTTGTATTCATTTGCCTTATTTTTAGCCTACATTTATATTTTTCTTCACGCGGCTTGTCACTACTGTGCTAATATAAATATATATATATTTATATATAAATTGGGTGCCATTTGTGATGTAGGGCAGATGTCTGAAGGGACGGATAATGATGTATGCCGTCCGGGTGAACTGAGGGACTGAATAGGGTTCAGCAAGTGTTTGTATTACTGACGGAGCTAGCAGCTAGCAGCTAGCTGTACCATCCCAAGGACATTACTTACAATTCTCTGCAGGGCTTCACAGAACAATTAGATGAGAAGAGAATACAACAGTGGGTTGGGTTGGTCCTCCGGATACTGTATGACTCGCACTCACACACTGGTACATACACAAGCACGTACACACTTGTACACCCACCGACACACACTGGCACCGACACAGATGCGCACACACACACACACACACACACCCACCCACACAAACGCATCAGAAGCCCTCTTCAGATCCACCCAACATTTCCTTTCCGATGTGTTTCATTGGGGAGACAGGGAAACAAACCTTGCCTTCCTCCCTTCCCATCTCCCTCCCTCAAACGCACACACACACACACACACACACACACACAGACACAGACACAGACACGCACACACACACATACACACACTTTTCTATCTCTCTCCCTCACCTAGCTCATATCGCTGGTATATCCAGCCCACTGAACACAGCTACACTCAAACATCTCCTGCAATTACATGTGGGGGGAAATAATAGTACAACACTACAAACCACATTCATTATTAAACAAGACATGTTCATGAAATTGCTCACCAAGCCAGTAAAGGTAAATTACACAATACAAAACACAGACAGAAAGAAAAGATGAAAAGATGACTGCATAGCATTAATAAAGGATTATTTCCTTAACACACCAAATATAAAAAAGAGAAATAACACAACATTGACTGCCTAATGATGTGTTTTATCATCTCAGTCACAATAGAGTGCCTCGGCTCGCTGCTATCCTTGCCTCCTGTAAACGCAGCTGTTTCTTTTACCGCTTTAATGAGGGGAAATAAAAAATCATCACATTGGTCTTATTTTTATATCCACACAGCCAACATTATAACTCCAGGCATAACACAAGAACTACCTTCACATCAGCTGGAGGTGGGGATTGAAACATCATAGACGCTTGCCAAATGCACACACACACACACACACACACACACACACTCACACACACACACACACGCACACGCACACGCACACGCACACGCACACGCACACGCACACGCACACGCACACGCACACACACACACACACACACACACACACACACACACACACACACACACACACACACACACACACACACAAACACACACACACACACACTTCTTTACCACATCTGATCACTACCACTGCAGAGACAGACCACTTATGCATGAAGAACAGAAAGATCAGCCCATTTCTGCTCATCACATTTAAGCACACATCCCAGAGTGCCCTAGAACACACACAAACAGCCCCACGCACTATACACTTTCTCTGTATGTCCTCCGCAGTCAAACCTCAGCAGCAGACATTCCTGACACTCAGCTGTGCTTAATGCCATGTTGCCAGTCCATCATGGCTGACTATCCCTGCTGTAGAAACACAACCAGCACCCCACTGCTTTTCGCTACCAATTTCCTGTTATCAACGACATATTCCAGGAAACAGGACCTGCAATCACACTGCAATAGAAAATGACTGATAAACTAATGAGTTAAGCTGTGCATACAGAAGAAGACAGTATTATATAGCACAGTAAGCTATAAACACACATCAGATGTATGCAAGCAATGACATCCAGACGATCAAGAACATAGTGGAGAGGGAGAGAAAGGAAGAGAGTGAAGGAGAAAGAACCCCAGAAGAAAGATTGTCTGTAAAATGTCAAATGGAGCTGAAGCTTTTAGGGGTAAAAGAAAGAAGAGGCATTGGGAGTAATTATTAATTATTGACGCCACGTGGCCTTCAAAACAGACAAACCCTTTAGACGAGATCGCAGAGGAGCGTCAAAAAAAGCATAGAGGAGCAGTGGGCCGTGCGTTTAGGCGCACTGCAGCATGCCACAGAGAGAGGGAAGGAGAGAGAGACACACACAGTGGAGGATGTGGAGGAACGCAGCAGAAGAAGTGGGAGAGTGGGAGAGAGAAAGAGAGAAAGAGAGGGAGGGAGGGAGGGAAGATGAGAGAGAGTGAGAGTTTGCTGATGATCTGGTGCTTCTGTCCCCAACCAAGGAGGTCCTACAGCAGCACCTAGATCTTCTGCACAGATTCTGTCAGACCTGGGCCCTGACAGTAAGACAAAAATAATGGTGTTCCAAAAAAGGTCCAGTTGCCAGGACCACGACTACAAATTCCATTTAGACACCGTTGCGCTAGAGCACACAAAAAACTATACATACCTCGGCTTAAACATCAGCGCCACAGGTAACTTCCACAAAGCTGTGAACAATCTGAGAGACAAGGCAAGAAGGGCCTTCTATGCCATCAAAAGGAACATAAAATTCGACATACCAATTAGGATCTGGCAAAAAAATAGTTATAGAACCCATTGCCCTTTATGGTTGTGAGGTCTGGGGTCTGCTCACTAACCAAGAATTCCCAAAATGGGACAAACACCAAATTGAGACTCTGTATGCAGAATTCTGCAAAAATATCCTCTGTGTACAACGTAAAACATCAAATAATGCATGAAGAGCAGAATTAGGCCGATAACTAGAATGCTATTTGGCCCTAAACAGAGAGTACACACTGGCAGAATACCTGACCACTGTGACTGACCCAAAATTAAGGACATCTTTGACTATGTACAGACTCAGTGAGCATAGCCTTGCTATTGAGAAAGGCCGCCGTAGGCAGACCTGGCTCTCACGAGAAGACAGGCTGTGTGCACACTGCCCACAAAATGAGGTGGAAACTGAGCTGCACTTCCAAAATTCCTGCCAAATGTATGACCATATTAGAGACAAACATTTCCCTCAGATTACACAGACCCACAAAGAATTCGAAAACAAATCCAATTTTGATAAAATACCATATCTATTAGGTGAAATACCACAGTGTACAATCACAGCAGCAAGATTTGTGACCTGTTGTCACAAGAAAAGGGCAACCAGTGAAGAACAAACAGCATTGTAAATACAACCTATATTTATGTTTATTTCTTTTATATTTTGTACTAACTATTTGCACATCATTACAACATTGTATATATACAGTCGTGGTCAAAAGTTTTGAGAATGACACAAGTATTGATCTTCACAAAGTTTGCTGCTTCAGTGTTTTTAGATATTTTTGTCAGATGTCACTATGGTATACTGAAGTATAATTAGTGTCAAAGGCTTTTATTGGCTTTTATTGACAATTACATTAAGTTTATGCAAAGAGTCAATATTTGCAGTGTTGACCCTTATTTTTCAAGACCACTGCAATCCGCCCTGGCATGCTGTCAATTAACTTCTGGGCCACATCCTGACTGATGGCAGCCCATTATTGCATAATCAATGTTTGTCCACCCGCCTCTTGAGGATCAACCACAAATTCTCAATGGGATTAAGGTCTGGGGAGTTTCCTGGCCATGGACCCAAAATGTCGATGTTGTGTTCCCTGAGCCACTTAGTTATCACTTTTGCCTTATGGCAAGGTGCTCCATCATGCTGGAAAAGGCATTGTTCATCACCAAACTGTTCTTGGATGGTTGGGAGAAGTTGCTCTTGGAGGATGTGTTGGTACCATTCTTTATTCATGGCTGTGTTCTTAGGCAAAATTGTGAGTGAGCCCACTCCCTTGGCTGAGAAGCAACCCCACACATGAATGGTCTCAGGATGCTTTACTGTTGGCATGACACTGATGGTAGCGCTCACCTTGTCTTCTCCAGACAAGTTATTTTCCGGATGCCCCAAACAATCGGAAAGGGGATTCATCAGAGAAAATCCTCCAAAAGTCTTCGCCTCACTGTGCGTGCAGATGCACTCACACCTGCCTGCTACCATTCTTGAGCAAGCTCTGCACTGGTGGTGCCCCGATCCCGCAGCTGAATCAACTTTAGGAGACTGTCCTGGCGCTTGCTGGACTTTCTTGGGCGCCCTGAAGCCTTCTTCACAACAATTGAACCTCTCTCCTTTAAGTTCTTGATGATCCGATAAATGGTTGATTTAGGTGCAATCTTACTAGCAGCAATATCCTTGCCTGTGAAGCCCTTTTTGTGCAAAGCAATGATGACGGCACGTGTTTCCTTGCAGGTAACCATGGTTAACAGATGAAGAACAATGATTTCAAGCGCCACCCTCCTCTTAAAGCTTCCAGTCTGTTATTCTAACTCAATCAGCATGACAGAGTGATCTCCAGCCTTGTCCTCGTCAACACTCTCACCTGTGTTAACGAGAGAATCATTGACATGATGTCAGCTGGTCCTTTGGTGGCAGGGCTGAAATGCAGTGGATATATTTTTGGGGGATTAAGTTCATTTTCATGGCAGAGGGACTTTGCAATTAATTGCAATTAATCTGATCACTCTTCATAACATTCTGGAGTATATGCAAATTGGCATCATAAAAACTGAGGCAGCAGACTTTGTGAAAATTAATATTTGTGCTATTCTCAAAACCTTTGACCACAACTGTACATAATATGACACTTGAAATGTCATTATTCTTTTGTGAGTGTAATGTTTACTGTACATTTTTTATTGTTTATTTCACTTTTGTTTATTATCTATTTCACATGCTTTGGCAAAGTAAACATATGTTTCCATGCCAATAAAGCCCCTTAAATTGAAATTGAAATTGACAGCGAGTGAGAGTGAGAGAGGGCAGAGAGGAGAGAGAGAGAGAGAGAGAGAGAGAGAGAGAGAGAGAGAGAGAGACAGAAAGGAGTGGACAGAGAGAGAGGGAGTGGGAGAGGAGAGAGCTGGGAGGGAAGGGCACAGCCACAGCAGGGTATGTTAAGATTCCCTCCAGAGAGAGAGAGAAAGAGAGTGAGAGCGAGCGAGAAAGAGAGTGAGAGCGAGAAAGAGAAGGAGAGAGAGAAATAATCTCTGGAGCATATGTGTTGACAGTGATGCTCAGAAATTGTTAACGATTAAAGAGTGATAACGGCTAGGTGTTTACACCTGGTGATAAAGTGTGGGCTGCATGGCTGCATGGGGGTGGGAAAGACGGAGGTACACTCTTAGAAAAAAGGTGTTAAATAGAACCATACATTATTCTTCGGTTTGTCCCCATAGGGGAACCCTTTGCAGGGGGTTCTGTCTAGAACCCTCTATGTATGGTTCTTCAAAAAAAAACCTGTATATGGTTCTACCTAGAACTCTCTATGAATGGTTCTACTGAGAACACTTATCTTTGGAGGGTTTTTCCTAGAACGCTCTATAAACGGGTAGAACTCACCAGCCTTATTAGCGTTTAAAATGTAATTATTTATGACAATACATTACATACACTGAGTGTACAAAACATTATGCTCTTTTCATGACATAGACTGACCAGGTGAATTAAGGTGAAAGCTATGATCCCTTTTTGATGTCACCTGTTAAATTCACTTCAATCATTGTTGATGAAGGTGAGGAGATTTTTAAGGATTTTTAAGCCTTGAGACATTGATTGTGTATTCAGAGGGTGAGTGGGCAAGACAAAATATTTAAGTGCCTTCGAACGGCGGATGGTAGTAGGTGCCAGGCGCAGCACTTTGAGTGTGTCAAGAACTGCAACGCTGCTGGGTTTTTCAGGCTTAACAGTTTCCTGTGTGTATCAAGAATGGTCCACCACCCAAAGACATCCAGCCAACTTGACACAACTGTGAGAAGCACTGGAGTCAACATGGGCCAGCATCCCTGTGGAACGCTTTCGACTTCTTGTTGTCCATGCCCAAATGAATTGAGGCTGTTCTGAGGGCAAAAGGTGGTGGAACTCAATATTAGGAAGGTTTTCCTAATGTGTAGTATACTCAGTGTTTATCATAAGGCCTATCATTGAGGGCCTAGTTTTACCCTAACACAGTGCTATTAGGAATCTCCTGGTTTACAGGCCACATCAGGCCTGCAAGTCACATTATGCTGGCTTGGAAAGGGATTTTTTTTATTTGTTATTTTATTTCACCTTTATTTAACCAGGTCAGCCAGTTGAGAACAAGTTCTCATTTACAACTGCGACCTTGCCAAGATAAAGCAAAGCAGTGCGATAAAAACAACAACGCAGAGTTACATATGGTTACATATGGGGTAAACAAAACATAAAGTCAAAAATACAACAGAAAATATAGATACAGTGTGTGCGAATGTAGTAAATTATAGAGGTAAGGCAATAAATAGGCCATAGTGCAAAATAGTTACAATTTGATAGATGTGCAAGAGATGATGTTCAAATAGAGATACTGGGGTGCAAATGAGCAAAATAAATAACAATATGGGGATGAGGTAGTTGGGTGGGCTAATTTCAGAATGGCTGTGTACAGGTGCAGTGATCGGTAAGCTGCTCTGACAATTGACACTTAAAGTTAGTGAGGGAGATAAGAGTCTCCAGCTTCAGAGATTTTTGCAGTTTGTTCCAGTCATTGGCAGCAGAGAACTGGAAGGAATGGCGGCCAAAGGAGGTGTTGGCTTTGGGGATGACCAGTGAGATATACCTGCTGGAGCGCAGTCTACGGGTGGGTGTTGCTATGGTGACCAGTGAGCTAAGATAAGACGGGGATTTGCCTAGCAGTGATTTATAGATGGCCTGGAGCCAGTGGGTTTGGCGACGAATATGTAGTGAGAGCCAGCCAACAAGAGCGTACAAGTCACAATGGTGGGTAGTATATGGGGCTTTGGTGAAAAAAACGGATGGCACTGTGATAGACTACATCCAATTTGCTGAGTAGAGTGTTGGAGGCTATTTTGCAAATGACATCGCCGAAGTCAAGGATCGGTAGGATAGTCCGTTTTACGAGGGCATGTTTGGCAGCATGAGTGAAGGAGGCTTTGTTGCGAAATAGGAAAAATATTCTAGATCTAACTTTTGATGGAGATGCTTAATGTGAGTCTGGAAGGAGAGTTTACAGTCTAACCAGACACCTATGTATTTGTAGTTGTCCACATACTCTAGGTCAGACCCGCCGAGAGTAGTGATTCTAGTCGGGTGGGCGGGTGCATGCATTTAGTTTTACTAGTGTTTAAGAGCAGTTGGAGGCTATGGAAGGAGTGTTGTATGGCGTTGAAGCTCGTTTGAAGGTTTGTTAACACAGTGTCTAATGAAGGGCCAGATGTATACAAAATGGTGTCGTCCGCATAGAGGTGGATCCGAGCGTCACCAGCAGCAAGAGCGACATCATTGATATACACAGAGAATAGAGTCGGCCCGAGAATTGAACCCTGTGGCACCCTCATAGAGACGGCCAGAGGTCCAGACAACAGGCCCTCCGATTTGACACATTGAACTCTATCTGAGAAGTAGTTGGTGAACCAGGTGAGGCAGTCAATAGAGAAACCAAGGCTATTTAGTCTGCCGATAAGAATACGGTGGTTGACAGAGTCGAAAGCCTTGGCCAGGTCGATGAAGACGGCTGCGCAGTACTGTCTTTTATCGATCGCGGTTATAATATTGTTTAGGACCTTGAGCATGGCTGAGGTGCACCCATGACCAGCTCGGGAACCAGATTGCATAGCGGAGAAGGTGGGATTCGAAATGGTCGGTGATCTGTTTGTTAACTTGGCTTTCAAATACTTTCGAAAGGCAGGGCAGGATGGATATAGGTCTGTAACAGTTTGGATCTAGAGTGTCATCCCCTTTAAAGAGGGGGATGACCGTGGCAGCTTTCCAATCTCTGGGGATCTCAGACGTTACGAAAGAGAGATTGAACAGGCTAGTAATAGGGGTTGCAACAATTTCGGCAGCTAATTTTAGAAAGAAAGGGTCCAGTTGTCTATCCCAGCTGATTTGTAGGGGTCCAGATTTTTCAGCTCTTTCAGAACATCAGCTGTCTGAATTTGTGTGAAGGAGAAGCGGGGGGCATGGGCAAGTTGCAGCAGAGGGTGCAGAGCTGGTGGCCGGGGTAGTGGTAGCCAGGTGGAAAGCATGGCCAGCCGTAGCAAAATGCTTGATTATTGTAGATTTATCGGTGGTGACAGTGTTTCCTAGCCTCAGTGCAAAGGAGAGTTGGGAGGAGCTGCTCTTATTTTCCATGGAATTTACAGTGTCCCAAAACTTTTTGGAGTTAGTGCTACAGGATGCACATTTCTGTTTGAAAAAGCTAGCCTTTGCTTTCCTAACTGATTGTGCATATTGGTTCCTGACTTCCCTAAAAAGTTGCATATCTCGGGGGCTGTTCGATGCTAATGCAGTATCCACTGGATGTGTTTGTGCTGGTCAAGGGCAGTCAAGTCTGAGGAGAACCAGGGGCTATATCTGTTCTTAGTTCTGAATTTTTTGAATGGGGCATGCTTATTTAAGATTGAGAGGAAAGCACTTTTAAAGAACAACCAGGCATCCTCTACTGACGGAATGAGGTCAATATCCATCCAGGATACCCGGGCCAGGTCAATTAGAAAGGCCTGCTCGCTAAAGTGTTTTAGGGAGCATTTGACAGTGATGAGGGGTGGTCGTTTGACCGCGGACCCATTACGGACGCAGGCAATAAGGCAGTGATCGCTGAGATCCTGGTTGAAGACAGCGGAGGTGTATTTAGAGGGTACATTTGTCAGGATGATATCTATGAGGGTACCCATGTTAACAGATTTAGGGTTGTACCTGGTAGGTTTGTTGATAATTTGTGTAAGATTGAGGGCATCTAGTTTAGATTGTAGGTTGGCCGGGGTGTTAAGCATATCCCAGTTTAGGTCACCAAGCAGTACGAACTCTGAGGATAGATGGGGGGCAATCATTTCACATATGGTGTCCAGGGCACAGCTCGGGGCTGAGGGGGGTCTGTAGCAAGCGGCAACAGTGAGAGACTTATTTCTGGAAAGGTGGATTTTTAGAAGTAGAAGCTCAAACTGTTTGGGCACAGACCTGGTAGTACGATAGAGCTCTGCAGGCTATCTCTACAGTAGATTGCAACCCCACCCCCTTTGGCAGTTCTATCGAGATGGAAAATGTTGTAGTTGGGGATGGACATTTCTGAATTTTTGGTGGCCTTCCTAAGCCAGGATTCAGACACTGCTAGAACATCAGGGTTGGCGGAGTGTGCTAACGCAGTGAATAACTCAAACTTAGGGAGGAGTCATCGAATGTTAACGTGCAAGAAACCAAGGCTTTTATGGTTACAGAAGTCAACAAATAATAACGCCTGGGGAGTAGGAGTGATACTGGGGGCTACAGGACCTGGGTTAACCTCTACATCACCAGAGGAATAGAGGAGGAGTAGAATAAGGATACGGCTAAAGGCTTTAAGTACTGGTCTTCTAGTGTGTTGGGTACAGAGAAAAAAAGGGGCAGATTTCCGGGCGTTGTAGAATAGATTCAGGGCATTATGTACAGACAAGGATATGGAAGGATATGAGTACAGAGGAGGTAAACCTAAGCGTTGGGTAACGATGAAAGAGATAGCATCACTGGAGGCACCTATTGAGTCGGTCTCCGCGTGTTTGGGGGGTGGGACAAAGGAGCTATCTAAGGCAGGTTGAGCTGGGCTGGGGGATCTACAGTGAAATAGTACAATAAGAAATAACCAAAACAGCAATAAGCAAGGCATATTGACATGGGAGAGAGGCATAAAGCAATCACAGGTGTTATTCGAGAGAGCTAAGACAACAGCTGGTAATGGCGACAACATTTGGGCTGAGGCTAAACATAAACAGGATGCGGCACCGTAAAAAGGAACAGTCCAGCAGGCATCAGCTGTGTAGCTGAGTTATCATAAGGTCCAGTGAACAGCAATAGGAGAGATGTGTAATTGCTATTGGAATCCAGCCAGCAAGTGGAATTGTAAATCACCCGCAACCTGCATTCAGAATGACTGCCAGGTTAGGAAGATTGAATACTGAGACTACCTCAGTCATCTAAACTGGAACAACCATCTCAGTAACAGGTGCAATAAATCAAATTACTAACAGATTGGATTAGTTTAGAAAACTGTATGTTATTTATCTTTGTGTAGCATCAAATGAATCAACCAATCAATGTACCTGCAAAAACACAGACAGAGTAAAACAAACAATTCTGAAAATCTCCCTATAGAGCATGCTGGGAAATATTATATATGGTTCTATGATTCATCAAAGACCCTTTGTCTTCCAAAAAGGTTATTGGTAGAAACCTATCCCTCCGCAAAGAAACCCTTTGGAACCCTTTTTTCTAAGAGTGTATATGTAACTAAGGAATTAGAATCCTTCAGCAGAAGTAACATGGTAACATGGTATAGTGTCAATTTTCAAGTCAGCATATAGCTACAGTATAGCTGAAGTAGCAGGAATGAAGGGTAACAGGAATGAGGGAGTGTCTATTTGCAAGCCAGATGTAGCTACAGTAGCTAGCTTGATGGAGAGTTACCACTGGGAAGGGTATGTGTCTTAGAACTAGAAATCTGAAGCAGAGGGAATGAAGGGGTGTCAATTTGGCAAGCGAATATGTAGCTAGCTTGATGGAGAGTTACCTAAGCAATGATGATCATTAGCAGGATGACTTGTCAAACCATACGTCAGGGGAGAATTACTATTCATACAACCTTGCATTGTGAGAGGTGCATAATAGACAGCATTCTCTAATCGCAGGAATAATTATATGAAGGGATCCATTTAGATTTCCCTAAATGGCAGGTGACTCACACTGTGCTTAGATACATACCGCCAACATCGAGTAATTATTACAGTGAAAGTTTAAAAAAAGAAATTCACTTAGAGGCACAGAGGCACTGCATACGCAATATACAGGTAACTGCCAAAATTAAGGAAACACCAACATAAACTGTCTTAATGGGGCGTTGGGCCACCACGAGCCACCAGAACAGCTTCAATGCACCTTGGCATAGATTCTACAAGTGTCTGCAACTCTTTTGGAGGGATGCGACACCATTTTTCCACGAGACATTCCATCATTTGGTGTTTTGTTGATGGTGGTGGAAAACGCTGTCTCAGGCGCAGCTCCAGAATCTCCCATAAGTGTTCATTTGGGTTGAGATCTGGTGACTGAGACGGCCATGGCATATGGTTTACAATGTTTTCATGCTCATCAAACCATTCAGTGACCACTCGTGCCCTGTGGATGGGGGCATTGTCATCCACTCCCATCAGGATAGAAATTATTCACCATAGGTTGATGGTGATCACTCAGAATGGCTGTATATTTACTAGCCTCTGCCGAGTCTCCAACAACCGGATGGTCCGGTTTTCAGGGGAAATTGAAAGAGAGCCGCTTTTGGACGTTAACAAGGCGACACTCCATCTTAACTCCTCCTCCACATTTACTGGATTGGTTGAACAGTGCAGAAGAGAACCTCCCCCGACAGTGTTTTTTTTCTTCTTGTCAAGACTCGTATCTATGGGATCTAGTTTCAGGTGTTTCATTTACGCCTGCTATGTTAGGTCAAATAAAATCATATTTTTCACATGCTTTGTAAACAACAGGTGTAGACTAACAGTGAAATGCTTACTTACGGGCTCTTCCCAACAATGCAGAGAAAAAAAAGAGGAATAACACAAGGATTAGATACACAATGAGTAACGATAACTTGGCTATATACAAGGGGTACCAGTAACGGGTCGATGTGCTTGAGGTAGACTAGGCAACAGGATAGATAATAAACAGTAACAGCAGCGTATGTGATGAGTCAAAAGAGTTGGTGCAAAAAGGGTCAATGCAGATAGTTAAATAGTTAACCAATAGCTACCCAGACTAACAGTCTTATGGCTTGGGGGTAGAAGGTTAGTATTTACTGGCGTTTACCTTGCCCTCTAACGGGTTGAGTGGACCAGGAAAATGCACCCCACACCATAACAAAGCCGCCAGAACCCTCATTTACTCAAGTGTTTCCATTATTTTGGCAGTTACCTGTATCACAAAAGAGGAAAATAGCAAAGTGGCAGAGAGCCCAAAAAAGTATGGCGGAACAGCTATTCCAAACATAGAACTACTCCTAAGCTACTTGTAGCATTCAGGTCTGCATCCCAAATGGTACCCTATTCCCTATGTAGTGCATTACTTTTGACCAGGGCCCAGAGTGCACTATATAGGGAATAGTAGGTGAGACACAGACACTATTAACCCTTATAGATTCCAAGCACACTGCAAAAACCCGACAGCACTTCTTGTGCCCTCTTTACCATGGCATTTTTGATTAATCACAATAGAATCGGTACCAGTACCCC
The DNA here is from genome assembly GCF_020615455.1 of Coregonus clupeaformis. Lineage (NCBI taxonomy): Eukaryota > Metazoa > Chordata > Actinopteri > Salmoniformes > Salmonidae > Coregonus > Coregonus clupeaformis. Next base: position 24,497,582 of record NC_059205.1, read on the forward strand.
CTGTACCGGTACTTTTTATTTTATTTTATACTCCAGTTTATTTAGTAAATATTTTCTTAACTCTATTTCTTGAACTGCATTGTTGGTTAAGGGCTTGTAAGTAAGCATTTCATCTGTTGTACTCGGCGCATGTGACAAATAACATTTTATTTTATTTTATTTGAATGGAATGAGGATTGGATGAATAGGTAGTGCTGAGTGATTAGTGCTTTTATAGGTCGGTTCGGTTTTGGTTCGATTCAATTGTGATTTTCGATTGCGGTTTAAATCAATTAAATGCATAATGAAATAATGAGATTACAATTATTTTACATTTACATTTCAGCTTTTTAAGGGAAATTCCAAAGCCAAAAATAGTGAACATTCAATTCCAAAACATTGAAAATATTCCATTGTCTCTGTCAGGTCCACATAGACAAATATTAAATTACTATGAAATAATACAACATTTTATTTTATGACCTTATAATTTTTCATACCTTAAAGTCAGCATCTCATCTCTGCTCAGGCAGTAGCAACCAGCCAGCCAGCCAGACAACCATCAAACGTTATCTCTGATCTCCCCATATAACTGGTGCATGCCGCCGAATACTGTATTGGCTGTGTACCTGTAGTATGAATTCATTAGACTTTGTGAAAAAATTGCCCTCCCAACTAACCCTGCACCCATTAAAACCTCACCACTATTCCACTGCTTTGGCCCTATCTGATCCTCATCCAGGCCAGCAGCCTGGGAGGACGGGACACTATCGTTCAAAACATCTTCTAACTCTTCTCTAATGAAATCTCATACACCCAAGTACTTCTCTGCAGCTGCCACCACAACATATATCCTCTGTGATTTACGTTCCATTCCTGCGGTACAATTGACAACCATGGCCATGAATGCCAAAAAAACAACCTTACTGAAGCACATGCTATTCATATCACTATATATTGGCCTTGGCCTACTCACAGGGATCCTGTTAGGATCTCTCACTTTTTCCACCGATACTAAACATTCCTTTGTCTCATGTCCTCCTACACACTGCTGCCACATAACCATAAACCTGACAAATAAGCACTGTAATGGATTCGGAACAAAAGCTCTCACGGGATAACTGACACATCCTAACTTGACTTCATCTGGTAAAGACTGCATCAAAACGCAATGGTACAGATATTGTCTTCTCCGTTTCACCACGCTCTCCACCAGGTCTGCGTCGCAACAAACGGTGGGCGTCACAGACACACGTAAATCTTCAACTTCAGTTGATTCTCCTCAACACTTTACACCACTCCAGTTATCATTTCTTTCAACGCCCTGCTCCGGATAGGAAAGCAAGTCACAGTTCTTGTCCCCAGCCGTGTGGTGTGGAGTGCACGCTCCCTCTGGATGGGAGAAACGATGAATAATCAACACGATTCCTCTTTGAGTCACTTTCGCCGATACACATACCACATATGGATCTGCCAGAAGGCAAAGATCCATTCTCTCAAAAAATCTCACTCCCACTGGGCCAGAATCATCTTTGTCATCATTAGGATGAGGTTCAAACTCTGCGTTCTTCACCGCACCTGCCACCGCAGTTAATTCATCCTCACTCTCGTCACGTTCAATTTCCTTCTGTAGCTCTTCCTAAAAGTTCTGTGTGATCTACCACTCCATCTTCACTCAAAACATGTTTTTTTTCTTGTCCATCATCTTCTCCTTCATCAGATCATCCAGAAGGCTTGTGCATTCCCCTATTACATATTTACTTATAATATGTTCCGCTTTCTTCCTTTTTTTCCTGTCCACAATCTTACCCCCACCTCATAGCCACCCCCATACTGTACTGTCTTTAGTCATTCTATTTAGCTAGGCTAGCCTGCCTAGGTACAGTTGAAGTCGGAAGTTTACATACACTTGTTTTTCAACCACTCCACACATTTCTTGTTAACAAACTATGGTTTTGGCAAATCTACTTTGTGCATGACACAAGTAATTTTTCCAACAATTGTTTACAGAAAGATTATTTCACTTATAATCACTGTATCACAGTTCCAGTGGGTCAGAAGTTTACATACACTAAGTTGACTGTGCCTTTAAACAGCTTGGAAAATTCCAGAAAATGATGTCAAGGCTAATTGACATCATTTGAGTCAATTGCAGGTGTCCCAGTGGATGTATTTCAAGGCCTACCTTCAAACTCAGTGCCTCTTTGATTGACATCATGGGAAAATCAAAAGAAATCAGCCAATACCTCAGAAAAAAATGTGTAGACCTCCACAAGTCTGGTTCATCATTGGGAGCAATTTCCAAATGCCTGAAGGTACCACATTCATCTGTACAAACAATAATATGCAAGTATAAACACCATGGGACCACGCAGCCGTCATACCGCTCAGGAAGGAGACGCGTTCTGTCTCCTAGAGATGAACGTACTTTGGTGCGAAAAGTGCAAATCAATACCAGAACAACAGCAAAGGACCTTGTGAAGATGCTGGAGGAAACGGGTACAAAAGTATCTATATCCACAGTAAAACAAGTCCTATTTCGACATAACCTGAAAGGCCGCTCAGCAAGGAAGAAGCAACTGCTCCATAACCGCCATAAAAGAGCAAGACTATGGTTTGCAACTGCACATGGGGACAAATAAGTACTTTTTGAGAAATGTCCTCTGGTCTGATGAAACAAAAATATAACTGTTTGGCCATAATGACCATCGTTATGTTTGGAGGAAAAAGGGGGTAGCTTGCAAGCCGAAGAACACCATCCCAACCACGAAGCATGGGGGTGGCAGCATTATGCTGTGGGGGTGCTTTGTTGCAGGAGGGACTGGTGCACTATAGATGGCATCATGAGATGGCATCATGAGGAAAGAAAATTATGTGGATATATTGAAGCAACATCTCAAGACATCAGTCAGGAAGTTAAAGCTTGGTCGCAAATGGGTCTTCCAAATGGACAATGGCCCCAAGCATACTTCCAAAGTTGTGGCAAAGTGGCTTAAGGACAACACAGTTAAGGTATTGGAGTGGCCATCACAAAGCCCTGACCTCAATCCTATAGAACATTTGTGGGCAGAACTGAAAAAGTGTGTGCGAGCAAGGAGGCCTACAAACCTGTCTCAGTTACACAAGCTCTGTCAGGAGGAATGGGCCAAAATTCACCCAATTTATTGTGGGAAGCTTGTGGAAGGCTACCCGAAACATTTGACCCAAGTTAAACAATTTAAAGGCAATGCTACCAAATACTAATTGAGTGTATGTAAACTTCTGACCCACTGGGAATGTGATGAAAGAAATAAAAGCTGAAATAAATCATTCTCTCTACTATTATTCTGACATTTCACGTTCTTAAAATAAAGTGGTGATCCTAACTGACCTAAGACAGGGAATTTTTACTAGGATTAAATGTCAGGAATTGTGAAAAACTGAGTTTAAATGTATTTGGCTAAGGTGTATGTAAACTTTCGACTTCAACTGTATGCTGCAGAGCTGCCTGACAATCACTTTAATAGTTTTTCAAAATAGATAAAGCATACTTTCATGAACTGTCTCAATCCCGCTCTTTCGTCATTGTGTTGTGTACTATCCTCTCTCAATCAGAGGCATATGCCGTCTGTGTGTATCTAACCTAACGTAGCAGGCGTGAAAGTGTATCCATCTCTGTCCGATCTGGAAAAGAACAGGAGCAATGGATTTTGGTCATTGTAGTTAATTAACTACAACTCCCTTCAGTCCAGTGTCCCATATAGTTCTTGACTTAATTTCTCTTGTGAATTATTTGATTTCTCTTTCGAAAAAGGGTGTGTTGGGCTCACAATAAAAACAAAAACTAAATGGAATGGAATGGAATTCAAGTAATTGAACCGACGTCTGTCAATTAGTTGTTTAATAACCGGGGAAAAAAACGCTATTTCAGTTAATCACTCAGCACTACTAATAGGACATCAATAACAATTAACGTTATCAATAGCTCGGAACCCTCGAAACCCATGGAACACCTTGGGACTCTTCATCATGCAACATTCTGATTTATGGTGAAGTGACGGAAGCAAGGGGTTATGGGTAGGAAAACGAAGTGCGGTTAATGCTGTTTGTTAAAGAGGAGGATAAGGAGGAAGCTATTTTGACTGGTGCCTTCAAACGGCATCAGTGCTATATCATCTGATGCATAGGTCATTCTTGGATCTGGAGGATTTTACTGACTCTCGTGGAATTTCATGTCAACTCCCCCTGATAGGAACTTATTTGACTTGATGATGTATCATGTTCATGTTCTGAATGTATAGCTAGTTCCAATAGGATTATTTTATTTTTAACGTTATGAATCTGAGTGATTCAGCATAAACAAATGAAAAGAAAGAGGGGTGTATTGTTAACAGATGGGAAGAGAAGTGAGTGGGAATGAGCGGTATAGCATACCACACTTCTTATTTCTATGCTAATAACGGTGTCACATGTCAGTAGACATCCCTGAAGGGAAAAGCATGCAGGTTTCTTTGCGTATTATATTTCTGCCTGTCATACAGAAAACAACCTACACAATATGTTTTTTTGTAAACCCACCAAAAAACGACTTTGATATAACTACCCTAGAGAAATAACATTGCATTAGATTCAGGAAACAAATTCAGAGTGAGTCGAAGAGTACTCCTTGGAGTTTGATTTTTCTCCTCTGTCTTTGGTAGGAGAGAACTCAGTGATGGCTCGACACAGTATTTTCACTGACAACGTTCCGGAGAGTAGAAGTGTTGATAGAGCTAGTTGAAGGGTTGAGAATATCAATGGAGAATAGGAGAATCGCTGGTGCGTAGTTTCTGTTCTTCAAGGAGTCCCTCTCGACATCATTTTGTGTTCAAAATGGATTTAGCCAACCACTGTTAATAAGGAACTTTTTTAAGGAAAACGCTAAAGTTGTTGTTTTGTAACACTGTTACCTAAAATAAACCATGACGTGCTCTCAAGCTGCCAAAATAATCAAATGTTCAACCATTTGTCTGATTAACTGACAATCAAATTCCTCCTTTCCTTCTATCATGTAACCTCTGTGGGCAGTTATACATCATACATAGCTGTACCTAATCTCTCCTACTCCAACTCCAACATTATATGCAGTGTTCATACGGAGGTGGCAGATAATGACTTCCACTATCTCTAGGGTCTGATTTGTATTCCGGTGGCCTTTCCCCTTCCGACCCAGAGGTCAGAGGGCCAGTTTAACATGCCCAAAGAGACTGCTAGGCACACGAGTCACACCAGCCTCCACAACCCCCATATGGTATAACCCCCATATATCTACTACAGGAACCCATTATGATTTACTACATCACTAAACCTCCCTTCCCAACACACAGCACTGGCAGACAGCCCCTTTCCTCCTAGTTACAGCTACTGCAGTTCATACTAATGGAATGTACTGAGCTGACATTCTATGTTTTCTCAATGGAAGTCACCACTTACTGTGTATGTTGCATTGTACATACAGTATGGGCAATTCCATAGTAACAGAATGATGCTGAGACTCAGATTTTTCACTTGAAAGTATACCAAACAAAAACCATTGATTGCAAAGTTAAACAAACTATACAACTCTAAGAACAAGGACTACGTTTAACAATTTCCACTGAGAATTTTACAAAAACACATTTACTCAAAGAACAGTGCAGATGTACAGTTTGGTAACAGAATGACAGCAAAATCTCCCTCAGTTTATGTGACCAAAACTCTTAAATATCTACTCCGAATTAAGATTCAAAGATGTCTGCAGAAATAATGGGGTGTCAGCTATGACATGACACCTTGAGTTTCAAAAATTATATATTTTGGTTATTGAACGACAGTAAGTGAAGTGGATCAACACCCGGTAACAGAATGATTGTAACAGAATGACATCATGTGTCACTGATCTGTCCTATCCAAAAATGCATGATTACGAATGGTGATGTACCTGAATAGGTACACAAAAATAAAAATAAATAATATCCTCCTTTGCATGTTTGGATATTATTTTACACACCGGCTATCATTCTAATGAGCTCCGTCCCCAAGCAAGGCCAAATTTGGTTAGTACGGACCGGATCAAATTTGTACCAATCATAGACATCTGTTTCACATGTTTGGACATCACAGTACAGCACAGTAGAGCACAGTACAGTACAGCACAGCACAGTAGAGGATAGTTCAGTTCAGTACAGTACAGTATCGTTCAGTACAGTACAGTAAAGTACTGTACAATACAGTGAATTATATTGTACTCTACTCTAGTGTGCTCTACTATACTGTACTCTACTGTACTAAACTCTACAGTACAGTACAGTACTGTACTGTACTGTACTCTGTTATACTGACCTATTCTCTACTCTACTTTCTTTACTGTACTGTACTGTGCTGTCCAAACTTGTGAAACAGACGTCTAATTTCATGCATTTTCAACATATATTTTCCTAATTCTATGCTTGGTAACAGATGTAGGATATAGGATCTTAATTTGAGCCAGTTTGCTATAACAGGAAATGTGAATTCTTATGTGGATTATAATTAATGGACATTTTGTAATAGGGGTTGATAAATTTTTTGTTAGAGCATTTTAGCCATTTTAAAGTGGAAATTACAAACTTTAGAAGCCTTTTTAAAACTTGAATACACTACATGTTTACATTTCCTGCTGTGCAGGAAAATTCTCAGCAACAAAAGAGTGATCAAATTAATATCCTACATCTGTATACATTTCTCTCTTCCAGTCTCATGGAATAATAGTGCTGCGCAAAACAAAGAGCATACAATACAGAGAGCCAGTGTATACAAACGTACAGTACATCTAACCTGTGACTTAACCTTTATGGGTCGTTCCACCTCAAAATGCACAAGAAAGAGAATTTGACACCCACCATCTCAGGTCGTGCTGAAATTGTTTCTGTAGTTAGAAAGAGATAAGATTAGCATTCCTGAAACATTATTTTGTTGAAATATAATTTGATCCCTAGGAAATTAAGCTACAGTAATTGATTGCACCAAAATTGGCTATTTTAATTTATTGGTTTCATATAATTGTCAATAAATATAGTACCTAACATCCGAATTGGACCCTACTTCTTACTAGCAATGAGGAAGACATGAGGAATCCAATAAAATGATCAAAAGCCACCCATGGACACCCCACTCCCAATGCCAAACCCATCCCTACAACCAGTATACAGTATCAGTTCTTTATGTCTGACAAGTAGTATGCTACGGCATGGAGTATTGCTTTTTCATCTTATGTAATGTATTTCCTGTGAATCTGGAATCTGTTTTTTTTTCCCTTGTTCAAAGAAATTAGCCATCGAAGTCACATGCATTATTTACCATAAATGAGTGTGAAAATACCATTTTTTGCCCAATAGATGTTCCTACTACTGCCGTGCCACTGTTCCTACCACTGCCACGTCATTTTATCAATTTTGCTGGTCTCCTGTGTTGATCAAATGGATCTGAACATTTTCTTTGCAACTTTAGGTAGAAAACCAATAGCTTTTGCTAATGATGAAAATAATTTGTGTGGTCATCCTCACAATTCAAGACAGTCCTCCATGAAAGCAATTCAGTTTGTCCTTCTCTTTGGCTTAATCTGTGTCCAGGAAACGGCCCCTCTTGTGTGTGTTTATTCCCTTACAAAATGGATTAGTTAGACCATTCCTGGTAAACAAGCACACCATTAGGCTACAGAAGTTCTAATGGCTTCAATATTATGGTCTCTTCAATGGTAAAAGTGTATTGTTTTCCAATGGTATTGGATTGGGTTGGGTTTAATGGTAAATGTCTCTAATCACACTACATTTAGAGATGTTTCTAATAATTGCCATGCAATGGTTTATAATTTTATTAGGGTTGTCTTATGCTGAACGATTAGTGATTAGTGCTTTTTGAGGTCATTTCGGTTTCGGTTGTATTATAAAAATATTATCACGGTTTTCGATTTCGGTTTTGATTATTTATTTTATTACATTAAATGCACTATGCATTATGTGGGTTGAATGCTGTAACAACACAATACTCATTCCTTATCAACCATCATTTATTCACGTTACTTTACTTGAATAAAATACAATTGTTGTTTATATTACATTTGTTTTATTTGATTACTTAATTATTTCATGCCAAGTCATCATCTTATCTCTATAGAGCTGCTGCCTATGAAGTATGACAAAATCACTATTTTTAGTAGTTCTTCAAAGTAAATAAGGCATACTTTTAAGACTGTTGAATGCCAACTATCAATCATAGATCATGTCTTTTCAGGTAGAGATACTTCGCAAAGCAACTGCTCTCTATCCCTCTCAATCGTGCATTCTTCTAGCAGGCGTTAAAGAAACACAGACCGGACAAGTAGGCACGCAATGGATTATGGTCATTGTAGTTAATTACAGCGTTTTCGATACTAAACTATGTAGAATATTGTCCTGTTGGAAACGCAACTCCAGGATATCCTTACAGTACCATTCAAAAGTTTGGACTCACCTACCCATTCAAGGGTTTTTCTTTATTTGTAACATTTTTTACATTATAGAATAATAGTGAAGACGTCAAACTATGAAATAACACATATGGAATCATGTAGTAACCAAAAAAGTGTTAAACAAATCGAAACATATTTTATATTTGAGATTCTTCAAATAGCCACCCTTTGCCTTGATGACAGCTTTGCACACTATTGGCATTCTCTCAACCAGCTTCATGAGGTAGTCACCTGGAATGCATTTCAATTAACAGCTGTGCCTTCTTAAAAGTTAATTTGTGGAATTTCTTTCCTTCTTAATGCATTTGAGCCAATCAGTTGTGTTGTGACAAGGTAGGGGGTGTATACAGTAGATAGCCCTATTTGGTAAAAGTCCATATGAAATCAAATCAAATGAAATTGTATTTGCCACATGCGCCGAATACAACAGGTGTAGACATTACCGTGAAATGCTTACTTACATCCCTTAACCAACAATGCATTTATTTTTTAATAACAAAGTAAAATAAACAGCAAAAAAGTGATGAGAAAAAAATAGCAGAAGTAAAATAAAATAACAGTAGGGAGGCTATATACAGTGGGGTACCGGTGCAGAGTCAATGTGTATGGGGCACCGGCTAGTTGAGGTAGTTGAGGTAATATGTACATGTGGGTAGAGTTAAAGTGACTATACATAAATAATTAACAGAGTAGCAGCAGCGTAAAAATATGGGGTAGGGGGGGGTGCAAATAGTCCGGGTAGCTGTTCAGGAGTCTTATGGCTTGGGAGTAGAAGCTGTTGAGAAGCCTTTTGGACCGCTTGCCGTGCGGTAGCAGAGAGAACAGTCTATGACTAGGATGGCTGGAGTCTTTGACAATTTTGAGGGCCTTCCTCTGACACCGCCTGGTATAGAGGTTCTGGATGGCAGGAAGCTTGGCCCCAGTGATGTACTGGGCCTTACGCACTACCCTCTGTAGTGCCTTCCGGTCGGAGGCCGAGCAGTTGCCATACCAGGCGGTGATGCAACCAGTCAGAATGCTCTCGATGGTGCAGCTGTAGAACTTTTTGAGGATCTGAGGACCCATGCCAAATCTTTTCAGTCTCCTGAGGGGGAATAGGTTTTGTCGTGCCCTCTTCACGACTGTCTTGATGTGTTTGGACCATGATAGTTTGTTGGTGATGTGGACACCAAGGAACTTGAAGCTCTCAACCTGTTCCACTACAGCCCCGTCGATGAGAATAGGGGCGTGCTCAGTCCTCTTTTTTTTCCTTTAGTCCACAATTATCTCCTTTGTCTTGGTCACGTTGAGGGCGAGGTTGTTATCCTGGGTCTCTGACCTCCTCCCTATAGGCTGTCTCATCGTTGTCGGTGATCAGGCCTACCACTGTTGTGTCATCGGCAAACGTAATGATGGTGATGGAGTCATGCCTGGCCATACAGTCATGGGTGAACAGGGAGTACAGGAGGGGACTGAGCACGCACCCCTGAGGGGCCCCCGTGTTGAGGATCAGCGTGGCAGATGTGTTGTTACCTACCCTTACCACCTGGGGGCGGCCCGTCAGGAAGTCCAGGATCCAGTTGCAGAGGGAGGTGTTTAGTCCCAGGATTCTTAGCTTATTGATGAGCTTTGAGGGCACTATGGTGTTGAATGCTGAGCTGTAGTCAATGAATAGCATTCTCACTTAAGTGTTCCTCTTGTCCAGATGGGAAAGGGCAGTGTGGAGTGCAATATAGATTGCATCATCTCTGGATCTGTTGGGGTGGTATGCAAATTGGAGTGGGTCTAGGGTTTCTGGAATAATGGTGTTGATGTGAGCCATGACCAGCCTTTCAAAGCACTTCATCGCTACAGACATCAGTGCTATGGGTCGGTAGTCATTTAGGCAGTTATTCTTAGTGCCCTTGGGCACGGGGACTATGGAAGTCTGCTTGAAATATGTTGGTATTAGAGACAGTCAGGGACATGTTGAAAATGTCAGTGAAGACACTTGCCAGTTGGTCAGCACATGCTCGGAGAACACGTCCTGGTAATCCGTCTGGCCCTGCAGTCTTGTGAATGTTGACCTGCTTAAAAGTCTTACTCACGGCTACGGAGAGTGTGATCACATCGTCATCCGGAACAGCTGGTGCTCTCATGCATGCTTCAGTGTTGCTTGCCTCGAAGTGAGCATAGAAGTGGTTTAGCTCATCTGGTAGGCTTGTGTCACTGGGCAGCTCGTGGCTGTGCTTCCCTTTGTAGTCTGTAATGGTTTTCAAGCCCTGCCACATCCGTCAAGCGTCAGAGCCAGTGTAGTACAATTCAATCTTAGTCCTGTATTGACTTGGTTCGTCGGAGGGCATAGCGGGATTTCTTAAAGCGGCAGCTCTACCCTTTAGTTCAGTGCGGATGTTGCCTGTAATCCATGGCTTCTGGTTGGGGTATGTACGTACGGTCACTGTGGGGACAACGTCATCGATGCACTTATTGATGAAGCCAGTGACAGAGCACTCCTCAATGCTATCTGAAGAATCCCAGAACATGTTCCAGTCTGTGCTAGCAAAACAGTCCTGTAGCTTAGCATCTGCATCATCTGACCACTTTTTTATTAACCGAGTCACTGGTGCTTCCTGCTTTAGTTTTTGCTTATAAGCAGGAATCAGGAGGATATAGTTATGGTCAGATTTGCCAAATGGAGGGCGAGGGAGAGCTTTGTATGCGTCTCTGTGTGTGGAGCAAAGGTGGTCTAGAGTTTTTTTTCCCTCTGTTTGCACATTTAACATGCTGGTAGAACTTAGGTAGAACAGATTTAAGTTTCCCTGCATTAAAGTCCCCGGCCACTGGGAGCGCTGCCTCTGGATGAGCATTTTCCTGTTTACTTATGGCCTTATACAGCTCATTGAGTGCAATCTTAATGCTAGCATTGGTTTGTGGTGTTAAAAGACAGCTATGAAAAATATAGATGAAAACTCTCTTGGTAAATAGTGTGGTCTACAGCTTATCATAAGATACTCTACCTCAGGCAAGCAAAACCTCGAGACTTTCTTAGTATTTGATTTTGTGCACCAGCTGTTGTTTCCAAATATACACAGACCACCACCCATTGTCTTACCGGAGTCAGCCATTCTCTCCTAGCGTATATCCCATCAGCTGTATGTTGTCCATGTCGTCGTTCAGCCACGATTCGGTGAAACATAAGATATTACAGTTTTTAATGTCCCGTTGGTAGGATAACCGTAATCTTAGGTCATCTAATTTATTTTCAAATGATTGAACATTGGCTAATAGGATTGATGGAAGAGGCAGTTTACTCGCTCGCTGTCGAATCCTTACAAGGGACCCCGACCTACATCAACAATATCTCCTTCTCTTTCTCCTGCGAATGACAGGGATTTGGGCCTTGTCGGGTGTCTGTAGGATATCCTTCGCGTCCGACTCGTTGAAGAAAAAATCTTTGTCCAATACGAGGTGAGTAATCGCTGTCCTGATATCCAGAAGCTCTTTTTGGTGATAAGAAACGATGGCAGAAACATTATGTACAGAATAAATTACAAATAACACAAAAAAAACACACATAATAGTACAATTGGTTAGAGGGCTGTAAAACGGCAGCCATCCTCTCCGGCGCCAATATTACGGCAAGAACAGCTCAAATAAGCAAAGAGAAACAACAGTCCATCATTACTTTAAGACATGAAGGTCAGTCAATATTGAACATTTCAAGAACTTTGAGTTTCTATAAGTGCAGTCGCAAAAACCATCAAGCGCTATGATGAAACTGGCTCTCACAAGGACCACCACAGGAATGGAAGACCCAGAGTTACCTCTGCTGCAGAGGATACCAGAAATTGCAGCCCAAATAAAGGCTTCATCGAGTTCAAGTAACAGACACATCTAAACATCAACTGTTAAGAGGGGACTTAATCAGGCCTTCATGGTTGAATTGCTGCAAAGAAACCACCTGCTTGGGGCAATAAACATGAGCAATGAACATTAAACCGGTGGATATGTGTACTTTGGTCTGGAGTCCAAATTGGAGATTTTTGGTTCCAACCGCCGTGTCTTTGTGAGATGAAGTGTGGGTGAACGGATGATCTCTGCATGTGTATTTCCCACCGTAAAGCATGGAGGAGGAGGTGTTATGGTGTGGGGGTGCTTTGCGGGTGACACAGTCTGTGATTTATTTAGAGTTCACGGCACAGTTACAGTGGCTTGCGAAAGTATTCACCACCCTTGGCATTTTTCATATTTTGTTGCCTTACAACCTGGATTTTTTTTTTTTTTGGGGGTTGTATAATTTGATTTACACAACATGCCTACCACTTTGAAGATGCAAAATATTTTTGGGGTGAAACAAACAAGAAATAAGACAAAAAAAAACAGAAAACTTGAGCTTGCATAACTATTCACCCCCCCCCCAAAGTCAATACTTTGTAGATCCACCTTCTGCAGCAATGACATTTGCACGTCTCTTGGGGTATGTCTCTATAAGCTTGGCACATCTAGCCACTGGGATTTTTGCCCATTATTCAAGGCAAAACTGCTCCAGCTCCTTCAAGTTGGATGGGTTCCGCTGGTGTACAGCAATTTTTAAGCAATACCACAGATTCTCAATTGGATTGAGGTCTGGGCTTTGACTAGGCCATTCCAAGACATTTACATGTTTCCCCTTAAACCTCTCGTGTGTTGCTTCAGCAGTATGCTTAGGGTCATTGTCCTGCTGGAACATGAACCTTCCCTTGAACAGACATAGCATTTTCCTTGATGGTCAAAAAGCTCAATTTTTGTCTCATCTGACCAGAGTACCTTCTTCCACATGTTTGGGGAGTCTCCAAAATGCCTATTGGCAAACACTAAACATGTTTGCTTATTTCTTTCTTTAAGCAATAACTTTTTTTCAGGCTACTCTCGTAATGCCCATCTCTGTGGAGTGTACGGCTTAAAGTGGTTCTATGGACAGATACTCCGTGAGTTTTGGTGGGCGGCCCTCTCTTGGCAGGTTTGTTGTGCCATATTCTTTCCATTTTTTAATAATAGATTTAATGGTGCTCCGTGGGATGTTCAAAGTTTCAGATATTTTTTTATAACCCAACCCTGATCTCCACAACTTTGTCCCTGACCTGTTTGGAGAGCTCCTTGGTCTTCACGGTGCCGCTTGCTTGTTGGTGCCCCTTGCTTTGTGGTGTTGCAGACTCTGGGGCCTTTCAGAACAGGTATATATATACTGAGATCATGTGACACTTAGATTTCACACAGGTGGACTTTATTTAACTAATTATGTGACTAATTATTGGTTGCACCATATCTTATTTAGGGTCTTCATTGCAAAGGGGGTGAATACATATGCATGCACCACCTTTCCGTTATTTCTTTATTAGAATTTGTTGAAACAATTTGGACTATTTTGTGTATGTCCATTACATGAAATCCAAATAAAAATCAATTTAAATTACAGGTTGTAATGCAAAAAAATAGAAAAAACACCAAGGGGGATGAATTACAGTGCAAGGCACTGTAACCAGCATGGCTACGACAGCATTCTACAGTGATACGCCATCCCATCTGGTTTGGGCTTAGTGGGACTATCATTTGTTTTTCAACAGGACAATCACCCAACACACCTCCAGGCTGTGTAAGGGCTATTTTACCAAGAAGGAGAGCGATGGAGTGCTGCATCAGATGACCTGGCCTTCAATCAATCAATTTCAATCAATTTTATTTTATATAGCCCTTCGTACATCAGCTAATATCTCGAAGTGCTGTACAGAAACCCAGCCTAAAACCCCAAACAGCTAGTAATGCAGGTGTAGAAGCACGGTGGCTAGGAAAAACTCCCTAGAAAGGCCAAAACCTAGGAAGAAACCTAGAGAGGAACCAGGCTATGAGGGGTGGCCAGTCCTCTTCTGGCTGTGCCGGGTGGAGATTATAACAGAACCATACCAAGATGTTCAAAAATGTTCATAAGTGACAAGCATGGTTCACAATCCCCTGACCTCAACCCAATTGAGATGGTTTGCGATGAGTCGGACTGCAGAGTGAAGGAAAAGCAGCCAACAAGTGCTCAGCATATGTGGGAACTCCTTCAAGACTGTTCGAAAAGCATTCCAGGTGAAGCTGGTTGAGAGAATGCCAAGTGTGTGCAAAGCTGTCATCAAGGCAAAGGGTGGTTACTTTGAAGAATCTCAAATATAAAATATATTTTGATTTGTTTAACACTTTTTTAGTTACTACATGATTCCATATGCGTTATTTCGTAGTTTTGATGTCTTCACTATTATTCTACAATGTAGAAAATAGTATAAATAAAGAAAAACACTTGTATGAGTATGTGTGTCCAAACTTTTGACTGGTACTGTATCTCTACATTAACTAAGAAACATTTGCATTGAGCTCACAAAAAAATAATTGAACCGACATTGGTCAATTAGTTGTTTAAAAACCGAAAATAACAGCAATTTCTCAGCACTAGGGTTGTCACAACATTTTAGTCAATAGCCCATTTCTCCATCAATGTTTTGGGCTTGTAGGAAAAGTCTTCATATGAGAATTGACCTTCTCAGAAAGCTGACATTTGTTAACTTTTCAAGGAGAGTTGGGTTGAAGCATTAGGTTGCTAAGAGAAGGACAAACTGAATTGTTTTCATGCAGGACTGGCTTGACACACAATTTATTTTCATCATGAGCAATATCTATTGGTTTTCTACCCAAAGTTGCAAAGAAAAATGCTGTGGCAGTAGCAGGAACAGTGACATTTATTTGGCAAAACCTGGTACTTTCAAACTAATTTGTGGTGTATAATACAAGCAACTTCAGTGGGTATAGTTTCCCATGGGACACCATAGGCCAATTGGAGACTGTCTCCGACCTGTTTTGTCATGTTGAGTGTGTAACCCACACCATTAGGTTGGTGTTATCGGTGTCAATAGCCAACACACACACACACACACACACACACACACACACACACACACACACACACACACACACAGGGCTTTAAAGTGCAACCAAATATTTTGCCGTGCAACCTGGAGTTTTAATTTGGGAGCACCAGTGCGACCCAAAGAAAATCAAATATTTTTTAAATTATTCTTTAAATAATAATTGTTTTAATGATAAGGCTTCGCACTACCGTTGTTTCCCGAGCGCAGATTCGTTAGCATCATTCTTGCACCATTAATACAACGAAAACTGCTTGTTTCTAGCACAAACACTTCAAAAGATTTGAGACCCATATTACCAGAGCAATGTTTTTTTCTTCCTGTCACAGATTGGGGGGCTGTATTTTACATTAATAAACCATGTCGCAGGCCATTCTAAAACTACTCGTGGGCTTCATTGGTTTTACACCTTGTTCAGTCATGTTTGATAACTCATTAGCTAGCTAGCTAACAACCTGGTAATTTTACCAGTATATCCAAACATTTGGGGGCACAGAAAGAAAGGAAAAGGAATATCTTGTTCAGGAGATCAATGATCATAGCAATGAATGAATGACAGATGTCTTGCATGTCATCATCACAAACTTGACGCTCTTAAAAAGCCAGTGTACAATTTGCAATGTAATGCATCTCAATAGGAAAATAGTTATTTTACATAATGTTAAAAACCTCATATTCTACAAATGACTTTTTAATTTCAATGACAGTTATTTGTATCAACATTTTAGCTTTTTATAATAAACAACTGTATTTACAGAGTTACATATGTGTTTCTAGGGCACAGCATATAGGATATTTCTAATTCAAATTCATATAAGCTATATCTCAATTGATTTTTAAAATCGTATTTTCTGGTGCTCCTAAATTTTATGTTGTGCTTCTAACTTTTTTAAGTTGGGAGCGCGCTACCAATGATTATTTTGTAATTTAGAGCCCGGTACACACATGCAAACACCCTCCTTGGCCTCTCCTCTCTCGGACCACCTGAGGAGAAGGTACAATTTCTCTGTCCTCAGCCCCTCAACGAGCTCTCCTCTTAATCAGTGTAGTGGCCCCTCCACTCCACCAGACTGCTTGGCAAAAGCAGCCTCTTTTTCCACCTGTCATGATGGGAATCAATAGATAGACTGTGACATTGTTACAAGAAAATAAAGGGATCAGGAGAGTGAAATGGAAAATAAGGGGAGTCTGTATTTACGCAACACATGACAACATCACATCGGCCCTCTCTGGATCAGGATAAATTGGGCTGAGAGGAATATTTTGGCATGGAATTTAGATTATGTATGAAGAGGATTTTGTTGTCAGTGTTTGTTGTCTCCTTGCGGACCGGGTTGAATGATATGACATGAAATGGGGCAGTTGGGAAGATGAAATGTATCCTGTACTCCACTTGAACAAACTGCTTCTGAGATATGTGTAGCACTCAACCAGCAGAATAACTATATTGTAATGGCAATACATAGAGTAAACAGATTATATATTATTCTCAGGATTCATTATGTTGCAGATGACTCATTGGGTAGATCATCTTGCAGAATTTCTATCAGGATTCAATTACAGAATTAGGCTGCATTGGTTGTGATGGCTTTCATTTGGATTATCCTTCTCAAGAGGTGACCGTCAGGAGTAGAGATTGAGGATTGACGAATTAAGGACAGAGATTGTGTTGGACGGAAAGACTCAGATTATATCCATTTAAATGTGGGATATTACAATACTGGCCCAGACCTTGAGAACTCAATAAGAAATCTAATTTGTTTATTTTCTTTTATTCTCTGTCCTATTATCTTCCAGTGGACTGGCTGCTCCTTGTGTGTGATCCAGGAAGAAATAGAGAGAGGGGAACCAGACACACAGGCCATGACACAAATATCAAACCCCTGTGTCAACGCAGTGTGCTCGGGGTGAGGTGTATGTGGTGGGGGATTACATGTCATGATGTCAGGTCCTCCTACTCACTATTAGACACACATACACACACACACACATAGAGGGCATCAGAGAAATAGCAATAGCATTGGCTTGGGGGGAATAGGAAAAATGTGTTAAATTCACGGCATATTGTCACTGCTGACAAAAGGAACGTCAAAGGTAACTTGACAACCACAAGAACATAAGAGAGATTTCACGGACGTATCCATGCCAAAGCATCAGATAATGTGAAGCATAAAGTATAAGAAATGATTCACTGACATGACATCACTCAGCTCTTCCAGCAGTCTTTCTGACAAAAACAATGCAATCACAACCCTTACTATATGCTTGGAAAATGTACTGGTTAGTTTGAACGTTTCAATCTGCAATGTATCTTCAGTATCAGTGATAGGATAGGCCTATTTCAGTGGCTAATATGTCCAACTCTGGTCTACACACCACCTGTATACCCACATACTTGACCACATACAGTAAAGGATCACTTCACTTGTTCTAAACTATGTAAAAGCTCTTACCGTCCACACAGGCTGGCATGGCTCTTGTCGTCCCAGCGATCTGTCCCTTCTTACAGGCGCACCGTGCAGTCTGTCTGGCGATGGTACGTCTGGGCTGACTGCTGTCCCTGTCCAGCATCACAATCTCACATGTCCCCGCTGCCAGCTGACCTGGAAGTGACATCACATAGACAGGACATTATGTCAGAGTGGCAGAACATACACTCTTAGGAAAAAATTGTGCTAAGTAGAACCATATATGGTTCTTCGGTTTCCCCATAGGGGAACACTTTTTGGTACGAAGTAGAAACCTTTGCAGAGAGGGTTCTATTTAGAACCTGTAGGGTTCTTCATATAACCCCTGTGCGTAGTTCTACCTAGAACCCTCTATGAAGGGTTCTGCCTAGAACCATCTATAAAGAGTTCTACCAAGAACACTTTTATTCTCTAAAGGTTCTTCCTAAAACCGTCTATGAACAGTTCTACCAACATTATTAACAACATGTTACTCTTTATGACAATACATTACATACAGCATGTCATAAGGCCTTTCTTTGAGGGCCTAGTTATACCCTAAAGGTGCCTGCATACTAGGTTCGGTTTGCTCCTAGCAGAACTCGGCTAGGCGACGTGAACGTCTGTGCCTCGCATACTTCCTTAAAAGACCTTCGCTTGAAACACGAGACAAAAGCGGCAATATTTGAGACGACGTAGCAACAACATAGCCAGTATACACCTCCTCAAAATAGTCTGAATTAATCTATGATAAATCATGAAATCTGTCATTAATTTAGATGTTTTTACCAAGGAGGTCTTAGCCGCGCATTTTTACATCTAACTAAGATGTTTGGTGCAGTATTTCTCAAGTGAAAAAATTAACTAGTCATCTCTCGTTGAATGAAAACAAACACTTCATTGAAGAATCCCATCCATAGTTCCCTCTCCTACTAGGAGTAGTACTGTTGACCAATCAACAATGAAGGGACTACCAAACTTCGATTTGCCTCAAGAAAAAAATGTGTGTGCTTGAACAGCCAAAAAAAAAACAGCCGAACACCAAAACGAACAAAAAGGTCACAAAAGTTGTCATAATATATGCAAACTTTTTTGACTGGGAAGCATGCGACAGGCTTAACACAGTGGTGTTAGGAAACTCCTGGGACTTTTCTAATTTTCTCAACTCCAGCGTCCTCTCTCCTCCGTCCTCTCTCGCCTCCTTTTGAAAAAGGTCAAAGGTAATCGAGGAGAGGCGGTGGGGAGATGGAACGTGGATGAAAATGTGCTTATAGGAAATGAGACTCTCCTCCACTCGTGCATCATCAGGCAGATTCTGCTTAGAGGGGTGGATCCCAAAAGAAATGTGTAAAGTGATGAAAACAAATTAAGTTAGTTGTGAAGACATTTTATAGATAAACCGATAAGTAGCATATTGTTTTTAAACGTGGGCATGCTTTTCTCCTCCGCCAAAACAAAAGCTGATTCAAAGTAGCGATGTTACATTTGATACTGGAGCTCAGAGGAATGAGTCGAAATAGCTAAGCAGTGTACTTCGAAGCGGTGTGCCGATGCCTGTATCACTTTATCAGAAGCACGTGAACAATGATGTCCGAAGCTCAGTTTCATCAAACAACCACCTGATTGGTTTGGTATTGGTTTCAGTAGGCTACGCGGTGCATGCTCTCTGGTGTGTGGGACGTCATCTATAATAATTTGGCAGCTCAAAGAAATGTTGACCAGCAGGTTCCACTAGTGTACACTGTGTTGATCAAAGCCTTGAGTAATTAACCTATTTTCGACACAATTGGCTGGAAAGCCTCAATGCTTCAGGAAGCTTAGTTTCCCCATCACTTATTCAAAGGGTTGTGACAGGTTTCAAAACTCTTCCGCGACACATATGACTATCCTCGATGAAAGGTGGCTATCGAGGAGGGGAAGACACTCTTCCATTCGCCTACTAACGAATTGACATCTCCTCGACCACTCAACCACTTATCGGTTTCCGGGTCACAAAGGAGAGAGGGTGGAGGACAGACTTTTTCCAAAATGAGAAAAGGCCCTGGTTTACAGGCCACATCAGGGGAGTATTCATTACGGAAACCATTTAAGAATCAATTTGAAGGTTCCTCCCCGTTTCATTTCATTTGCTTCCGTTTAATAAACATTTTGCAACAGCACTGAAAGTCACATTACACTCATGAATAAACCCCAGCCCTGCAAGTCACATTATGCTGGCTTGCAAAGTGAGGTATAATTCCTATTGGAATCCAGCCAGAGTGAGGTTATCCAAACAATTGAAACTTTTAATCACTCACAACCTGCATTCTGAATGACTGCCAGGGTATAAACTATTTGTTTATGAGACTACCTAAATCATCTAAACTGGAACAACTATCTCAGTAACGGGTGCAATAAGTCCAACTACTAAGAGTTTGGATTATTTTAGAAATATGTATGTTATTTATCTTGTGTAGAATAAGGTTAATCAACCAATATATGTACGTACAAAAACACAGATATTCAAACAAACAATTCTGAAACTCAACCTGCAATAGAGCATGCTGGGAAATAAGATGGGCGTGGTTTTCAGTGTTTTACGCTACACAGAGTAAAAATGGCACAATCACACTCAACTCTGGTTATTAAAACCAACAGTGGGGTTATTTTACACCACTAAGTGTTGTTAATTTAACTCAACACTAAAAATATTACACTGAAAAATCAACACTAGGTAAAACTGGCCAATTTGCTGAGTACCATACAATACACTGCCGGTTCACTCATACTCCCTTCTATTCTCCTACTCTCTGCTCAATAAAATCACAGAAAATACTCATTTGAAAGACAGAAATCATGGCAAAGATATCAACTATGTCAGTATTGTATATGTAAAATGATTAAGGGAATACCAGATACATGCACAAATATTCCCATATAGGTACAGTTTAAAACATTCTCACACCTAACTTTTTTAACTTATCAGATTGCTCACACTCCTGATGTTACAGTTTAAAAACTGAGGTAAACTCTAATGCTCATGCACTATTTAAAAATGTATTCAAATTCAGAAGGGTTCTATGTAGAACTCTTCTTGCCTTCCAAAGAATCCTTCTCGCCTTCCAAAGAATCATCAAAGAACCCTTTCTTCCAAAAAGGATGTTTAAGGTTCTAGGTAGAACCCTTTGCCTTACAAAGAAACCCCCAGCAAACATGACCACATTGACCCCATGTGGGTATTTGGGGGGCAAGCGGGGCGGGGGATAGCCTACACAAATATTTTGGGGCGTGATAGTAACAACTTTGTTGTCTTTCTGATACAATGTAATCGGCAGTGGATCCAAAAGGGTTAGCTTACTTCAGGCGAAGTGAGGGCTGCACTTGGGGCCACCTGCATTGGGGCCAATGTTGGGCCGATGAGCAAAGGCATATTGGCCCAATGTTGGCAGCCTACATGGGGAAAATATTTGAATCTGCATTGGGTCCATATCATACCAATGTAGACATGTTTGCTGGGCCTCGTCTTCCAAAAATGATTATTCAGATGAAAACGATTCTTGGTAGAACCCTATCCCTCCGCAAATAATCATTTTGGAACCCTTTTTTTCTAAGAGTGTAAGGAAACATAAACATTGCAGAAGTGTGTGCAGTATTGTTCTATGAGGCAAAGCATGAACCTGCTCAGTGCAGATGTAAGAAAGGAGACAAGGGGAGGACACACATTTTGAGTATTGAGATGCACCCAATGTTGAGAAAAAAGCTAATAAAGCAGTCTAGACAATCACTTAAGAGGGCATTTTGGAGTAATGGTTTTTATTCTAATACTTATTAGACCCCCCACTGGAAACCACCAGACCCCATGTTATTTCTTATTAATTTCTCATTAATTGTAAAAATTTGTATCACCCTACCTCCGTGGACGTGTTGCATTCATTAGCCATGCATGAAATATATGAATACTGATCAACCATCCAATCACAGCACAGCATCCCCCTCACTTCCTGAGTTATTCAATCAGGTGACCTCTGACCTTTAATCAACCTCTTGCTGCTCACCCATCAACCGCACACACACACACACACACACACACACACACACACACACACACACGGTGTGACTCCCTCTCCATGCTGCTCACCCATTAACCCCGGTCTGTGTTGGGAGCCCCAGGTCTCATCCGGCGAGGGTTATCAGTGCCAGGAAGGGATAATTGTGATTGGCAACAGGGTCAGAGGTGTGACTTAATCTGGCCCTTAGTCACCACAGAAACATAATTAACTCAACTACCGGGTCATTCTCAGGGTAAAGTGATCCATCAAGACCAGGATGCTAGAATGCTGTGGAGACCAATTTGCAGTGGAATGGTGTGCCAATAGGGGTTGCCTATAACTTTAAATGCAGATAGTGTGTGTGTTTGTGTGTGTGTGTGTGTGTGTGTGTTTGCATGTGTGCGTGCGTGTGTGTGTGGCTGTGTGTACACTACTTTAGAGCACACTTGGATGTACAGTGTATGTGTGCTTTCACTTCCAAATTTAACTTCCAAATAAAGTATTTAGTCAGCCACCAATTGTGCAAGTTCTCCCACTTAAAAAGATGAGAGAGGCCTGTAATTTTCATCATAGGTACACGTCAACTATGACAGACAAATTGAGGGAAAAAAATCCAGAAAATCACATTGTAGGATTTTTTATGAATTTATTTGCAAATTATGGTGGAAAATAAGTATTTGGTCACCTACAAACAAGCAAGATTTCTGACTCTCACAGACCTGTAACTTCTTCTTTAAGAGGCTCCTCTGTCCTCCACTCGTTACCTGTATTAATGGCACCTGTTTGAACTTATCAGTATAAAAGACACCTGTCCACAACCTCAAACAGTCACACTCCAAACTCCACTATGGCCAAGACCAAAGAGCTGTCAAGGGACACCAGAAACAAAATTGTAGAACTGCACCAGGCTGGGAAGACTGAATCTGCAATAGGTAAGCAGCTTGGTTTGAAGAAATCAACTGTGGGAGCAATTATTAGGAAATGGAAAACATACAAGACCACTGATAATCTCCCTCGATCTGGGGCTCCACACAAGATCTCACCCCGTGGGGTCAAAATGATCACAAGAACGGTGAGCAAAAATCCCAGAACCACACGGGGGGACCTAGTGAATGACCTGCAGAGAGCTGGGACAAAGTAACAAAGCCTACCATCAGTAACACACTACGCCGCCAGGGACTCAAATCCTGCAGTGCCAGACGTGTCCCCCTGCTTAAGCCAGTACATGTCCAGGCCCGTCTGAAGTTTGCTAGAGTGCATTTGGATGATCCAAAAGAGGATTGGGAGAATGTCATATGGTCAGATGAAACCAAAATAGAACTTTTTGTAAAAACTCAACTCGTCGTGTTTGGAGGACAAAGAATGCTGAGTTGCATCCAAAGAACACCACACCTACTGTGAAGCATGGGGGTGGAAACATCATGCTTTGGGGCTGTTTTTCTGCAAAGGGACCAGGACAACTGATCCGTTGAAGGAAAGAATGAATGGGGCCATGTATCGTGAGATTTTGAGTGAAAACCTCCTTCCATCAGCAAGGGCATTGAAGATGAAACGTGGCTGGGTCTTTCAGCATGACAATGATCCCAAACAAACCGCCCGGGCAACGAAGGAGTGGCTTCGTAAGAAGCATTTCAAGGTCCTGGAGTGGCCTAGCCAGTCTCCAGATCTCAACCCCATAGAAAATCTTTGGAGGGAGTTGAAAGTCCGTGTTGCCCAGCGACAGCCCCAAAACATCACTGCACTAGAGGAGATCTGCATGGAGGAATGGGCCAAAATACCAGCAACAGTGTGTGAAAACCTTGTGAAGACTTACAGAAAACGTTTGACCTGTGTCATTGCCAACAAAGGGTATATAACAAAGTATTGAGAAACTTTTGTTATTGACCAAATACTTATTTTCCACCATAATTTGCAAATAAATTCAATAAAAATCCTACAATGTGATTTTCTGGAGAAAAAAATTCTAATTTTATCTGTCATAGTTTACTTGTACCTATGATGAAAATTACAGGCCTCTCTCATCTTTTTAAGTGGGAGAACTTGCACAATTGGTGGCTGACTAAATACTTTTTTTCCCCACTGTATGTGGACACCACTTCAAATTAGTGGATTCGGCTAGTTCAGCCACACCCGTTGCTGACGTGTATAAAACCAAGCACACAGCCATGCAATCTCCATAGTAAAACATTGGCAGTAGAATGGCCTTACTGAAGACCTCATTGATTTTCAACGTTGCACCATCATAGGATGCCACCTTTGCAACAAGTCAGTTCGTCAAATTTCTGACCTGCTAGAGCTGTTATTGCTGTTATTGTGAAGTGGAAACATCTAGAAGCAACAATGGCTCAGCTGCGAAGTGGTAGGCCACACAAGCTCGCAGAATGGGACCACCGAGTGCTGAAGTGCGTAAAAATTGTCTGTCCTCTGTTCCAACACTCACTACTGAGTTCCAAACTGCCTCTGGAAGCAACGTCAGCACAAAAACTTAGTCGGGAGCTTCATGAAATGGGTTTCCATGACCGAGCAGCCGCAAACAAGCCTAAGATCACCATGCGCAAAGCCAAGCGTTGGCTGGAGTGGTGTAATGCTCGCCGCCATTGGACTCTGGAGCAGTGGAAACGCGGTCTCTGGAGTGATGAATGACGCTTCACCATCTGGCAATCCAAGGGACAAATCTGGGTTTGGCGGATGCCAGGAGAATGCTACCTGCCCCAATGCATAGTGCCAACTGTAAAGTTTGGTGGAGGAGGAATAATGGTCTGGGATTGTTTTTCATGGTTTGGGCTAGGCCCCTTAGTTCCAGCGCAGGGAAATCTTAACACTACAGCATACAATGACATTCTAGATGATTCTGTGCTTCCAACTTTGTGGCAACAGTTTAGGGAAGGCCCTTTCCTGTTTCAGCATGACAATTCCCCTGTGCATAAGGCGAGGTCCATACAGAAATGGTTTGTCGAGATCAGTGTGATAGAACTTGACAGGCCTGCACAGAGCCACATTAATACACATGATTTTTGGAATGAGATGTTCAACAAGCATGTGTCGACATACTTTTTGCCATGTAGTGTCTCACTTAAATTGGTACAGGACTCTCACTAACGGGTGCAACAAATATAGCCACTAACAAGGCACGCCTTAAAATATGTTAACGAGACAGCGATTCTGTCTCCTCCCACAATATTTCTCCACGATGCACCATAATTTACAGTATGCTGCAGCAGATATATAGCAAAACAGCAATGGAGTATTTTATTGTTGAATGCAATTGAAAATAAAATCAGTAATTGCTAATAGTGAATATTTAATTAGGCCTATATATTACAGCATACCAACTGATATTTGGTGTTCATATCACTTGCACCTTAGGCCTTAACAAAGGTTTATAAACCGACAGTGACTACAGAGCAAAAGGACATGGATAACCGCTCCACCAATAAAGGTTCACGACTTGCTGCCACTAATCTATTCGTATATAAACGTGATTTCTGGAGAACCACTACCACATATAATTGAAATTGGTACAGCACTCTCACTAACAGGTGCGACAAATATAGACTTCTACAAGACATGCCTCAAAACATGTTAATGAGTGAGCAACAACAATACCATGCACCCATTAGTGTTCAAAAAGGTTTTTGGCGTTCCAAAAATGCAGTATGGTACTGTATTTTGAATTACTGACAGTAATTGGCCAGTAAGGTACTGTAGAGTTTCAGGACAAGGTTTGCAGAATTCCTAGAATACAGTATATTACTGTATTCTGTGGGGGTACAGCATTCTCACTCACGGGTGCAACAAATATAGCCTCTTACAAGGCACGCTTAAATTATGTTAATGAGCCAGAGACTCTGTCCCCGCCCACAACATTTTCCCACAATGCACCATAATTAATACTGTATAACAAATGTACCGTATTTTACTGTGCATTCCACAGTAATTGTGGTCCTCTGTAGCTCAGCTGGTAGAGCACGGCGCTTGTAACGCCAAGGTAGTGGGTTCGATCCCCGGGACCACCCATACACAAAAATGTATGCACGCATGACTGTAAGTCGCTTTGGATAAAAGCGTCTGCTAAGTGGCATATTATTATTATTATTATTATCTACTGTATTCAGTTTATACAGTATCATACTGTTGAAAATTACAAAAACGTCTAACAGTGTAACTGTACCCTTGCAGTTCCCACCTTAAAAGAGCCAAAAGGTACAAATGTAGTTCTCTCTTTGTAAAGACAGGAGGAAAAGATCCAGCCAGCACCTATCAGCACATACCTGTATCTTTAGTGATAAATGGATGCAGATCTGCAGAGACAGAACACAGGGCTGTGATGTCTTGTTACGTTGTGATGGCTTTTGATGGGGTTGTGATGTCGGCTGCCTTTGCACCATGTCATAACGTCTGATGAAGGGTTTTTAATCTCTGACTGTGTCCTTCCCAGCAGGGGCCTACGACTAAAGAACAATGTGAGAGCTCACGATTTCCCTTCATCATCCCCCTTCTCCTCCTCTTCTTTCTTTTCTCCCTCTCCCTTCTTTTCCTCTGCTCTGCTCTTCATCTGGGTTTCTCTTAACTTCCTCCATCTTTCTTCTCATTTATCTTCCTCTGCTCTTTGGTTAGATGGTTGCCGTTTTACAGCCCTCTAACCAATTGTACTATTCTGTTTGTTTTTTCGTGTTATTTGTAATTTATTCTGTACATAATGTTTCTGCCACCGTCTCTTATGACCAAAAAGAGCCTCTGGAGATCAGGACAGCGATTACTCACCTCGTATTGGACGAAGATTTTTTCTTCAACGAGCCGGACGCGAAGGATATCCTACAGACAAAACCCAAATCCCCGTCATTCGCATGAGAAAGAGACAGAGATATCGTGGACGTAGGTCAGCGTGCCTTGTAAGGATCCGGCGGCGAGCGAGTAAACTGCCTCTTCCATCAATCCTATTAGCCAATGTTCAATTACATTTACATTTTAGTCATTTAGCAGACGCTCTTATCCAGAGCGACTTACAGGAGCAATTAGGGTTAAGTGCCTTGCTCATGGGCACATCGACAGATTTTTCACCTAGTCGGCTCAGGGATAAGAACCAGCGACCTTTCGGTTACTGGCACAACACTCTCAACCACTAAGCTACCTGCCGCCCTGTTCAATCATTTGAGAACAAATTGGACGACCTAAGATTACGGTTATCCTACCAACGGGACATTAAAAACTGTAATATCTTATGTTTCACAGAGTCGTGGCTGAACGACGACATGGACAACATACAGCTGACGGGATATACGCTACATCGGCAGGATAGAACGGCTGACTCCGGTAAGACAAAGGGTGGCGGTCTGTGTATATTTGTAAACAACAGTTGGTGCACAAAATCTAATACTAAGGAAGTATCGAGGTTTTGCTCGCCTGAGGTAGAGTATCTCATGATAAGCTGTAGACCACACTATTTACCAAGAGACTTTTCATCTATATTTTTCGTAGCTGTCTATCTACCACCACAAACCGATGCTGGCATTAAGATTGCACTCAATGACCTGTATAAGGCCATAAGGAAACAGGAAAACGCTCATCCAGAGGCAGCGCTCCTAGTGCCCGGGTACTTTAATGCAGGGAAAATTAAATTTGTTCTACCATTTACATTTTAGTCATTTAGCAGACACTCTTATCCAGAGCGACTTACAGGAGCAATTAGGGTTAAGTGCCTTGCTCAAGGGCACATCAACAGATTTTTCACCTAGTCGGCACGGGGATTAGAACCAGCGACTTTTCGGTTACTGGCACAACGCTCTTAACCACTAAGCTACCTGCCACCTACCAGCATGTTAAGTGTGCAAACAGAGGGAAAAAAACTCCAGATCACCTTTACTCCACACACAGAGACGCATACAAAGCTCTCCCTCGCCCTCCATTTGGCAAATCTGACCATAACTATATCCTCCTGATTCCTGCTTATAAGCAAAAACTAAAGCAGGAAGCACCAGTGACTTGGTTAATAAAAAAGTGGTCAGATGATGCAGATGCTAAGCTACAGACTGCACAGACTGGAATATGTTCCCGGGATTTTTAAGATAGCATTGAGGAGTACACCACATTAGTCACTGGCTTCATCAATAAGTGCATCGATGACGTCGTCCCCACAGTGACCGTACATACATACCCCAACCAGAAGCCATGAATTACAGGCAACAACGGCACTGAGCTAAAGGGTAGAGCTGCCGCTTTCAAGGAGCGGGACTCTAACCTGGACGCTTATAAGAAATCCCACTATGCCCTCCGACGAACCATCAAACAGGTAAAGAGTCAATACCGGACTAAGAATGAATCGTACTACACTGGCTCTGACACTCGTCGGATGTGGCAGGGCTTGAAAACTATTACAGACTACAAAAGGAAGCACAGCCACAAGCTGCCCAGTGACACAAGCCTACCAGACGAGCTAAATCCCTTCTATGCTCACTTCAAGGTAAGCAACACTGAAGCATGCATGAGAGCACCAGCTGTTACGGATAACTATGTGATCACGCTCTCCAAGCCGATGTGAGTAAGACTTTTAAGCAGGTCAACATTCACAAAGCCGCAGGGCCAGATGGATTACCAGCTGACTGAGTCTGTAATACCAACATGTTTCAAGCAGAACACCATAGTCCCTGTGCCCAAGGACACTAAGATAACCTGCCTAAATGACTACCGACCCGTAGCACTCATCTGTAGCCATAAAGTGCTTTGAAAGGCTGGTCATGGCTCACATCAACACCATTATCTCAGAAACCCTAGACCCACTGTGCCCTGGACACCATATGTGAATTGATTGCCCCCCATCTATCCTCAGAGTTCGTACTGCTTGGTGACCTAAATTGGGATATGCTTAACACCCCGGCCATCCTACAATCTAAACTAGATGCCCTCAATCTCACACAAATTATCAACGAACCTACCAGGAACAACCCTAAATCCGTAAACATGGGTACCCTCATAGATATCATCCTGACTAACTTACCCTCTAAATACACCTCCGCTGTCTTCAACCAGGATCTCAGCGATCACTGCCTTATTGCCTGCGTCCGTAACGGGTCCGCGGTCAAACGACCACCACTCATCACTGTCAAACGCTCCCAAAAACACTTCAGCGAGCAGGCCTTCCTAATTGACCTGGCCCAGGTATCCTGGATGGATATAGATCTCATTCCGTAAGTAGAGGATGCCTGATTGTTCTTTCAAAGTAATTTCCTCTCAATCTTAAATAAACATGCCCCATTCAAAAAATACAGAACTAACAACAGATATAGCCCCTGGTTCTCCTCAGACTTGACTGCCCTTGACCAGCACAAAAACATCCTGTGGCGTACTGCATTAGCATCAAATAGCCCCCGCGATATGCAACTTTTCAGGGAAGTTAGGAACCAATATACACAAGCAGTTAGGAAAGCAAAGGCTAACTTTTTCAAACAGAAATTTGCATCCTGTAGCACTAACTCCAAAAAGTTTTGGGACACTGTAAAGTCCATGGAGAATAAGAGCACTTCCTCCCAGCTGCCCACTGCACTGAGGCTAGGAAACACTATCACCACCGATAAATCTACAATAATCGAGAATTTCAACAAGCATTTTGCTACGGCTGGCCATGCTTTCCACCTGGCTACCACTACCCCGGCCACCAGCTCTGCACCCTCAGCTGCAACTTGCCCATGCCCCCCCCCCTGCTTCTCCTTCACACAAATCCAGACAGCTGATGTTCTGAAAGAGCTGCAAAATCTGGACCCCTACAAATCATCTGGGCTAGACAATCTGGACCCTTTCTTTCTAAAACTAGCAGCCGAAATTGTCGCAACCCCTATTACTAGCCTGTTCAACCTCTCTTTCGTAACGTCTGAGATCCCCAGAGATTGGAAAGCTGCCGCGGTCATCCCCCTCTTCAAAGGGGGTGACACTCTAGATCCAAACTGTTACAGACCCATATCCATCCTGCCCTGCCTTTCAAAAGTTTTTGAAAGCCAAGTTAACAAACAGATCACCGACCATTTCGAATCCCACCGTACCTTCTCCGCTATGCAATCCGGTTTCCGAGCTGGTCATGGGTGCACTTCAGCCACGCTCAAGGTCCTAAACGATATTATAACCGCGATCGATAATAGACAGTACTGTGCAGCCGTTTTCATTGACCTGGCCAAGGCTTTCGACTCTGTCAACCACCGCATTCTTATTGGCAGACTAAATAGCCTTGGTTTCTCTATTGACTGCCTCGCCTGGTTCACCAACTACTTCTCAGATAGAGTTCAATGTGTCAAATCGGAGGGTCTGTTGTCTGGACCTATGGCAGTCTCTATGGGGGTGCCACAGGGTTCAATTCTTGGGCCGACTCTTTTCTCTATGTATATCAATGATGTCGCTCTTGCTGCTGGTGACTCAGATCCACCTCTACGCAGACGACACCATTTTGTATACATCTGGCCCTTCATTGGACACTGTGTTAACAAACCTCCAAACGAGCTTCAATGCCATACAACACTCCTTCAGTAGCCTCCAACTGCTCTTAAACACTAGTAAAACTAAATGCATGCTCTTCAACCGAACGCTGCTTGCACCCGCCCACCCGACTAGAATCACTACTCAAGACGGGTCTGACCTAGAGTATGTGGACAACTACAAATACCTAGGTGTCTGGTTAGACTGTAAACTCTCCTTCCAGACTCACATTAAGAATCTCCAATCCAAAGTTAAATCTAGAATCGGTTTCCTATTTCGCAACAAAGCCTCCTTCACTCATGCTGCCAAACATGCCCTCGTAAAACTGACTATCCTACCGATCCTTGACTTCGGCGATGTCATTTACAAAATAGCCTCCAACACTCTACTCAGCAAATTGGATGTAGTCTATTACAGTGCCATCCGTTTTGTCTCCAAAGCCCCATATACTACCCACCACTGTGACCTGTACGCTCTTGTTGGCTGGTCCTCACTACATATTCGTCGCCAAACCCACTGGCTCCAGGCCATCTATAAATCACTGCTAGGCAAATCCCTGCCTTATCTTAGGTCATTGGTCACCATAGCAACACCCACCCGTAGTATGCGCTCCAGCAGGTATATCTCACTGGTCATCCCCAAAGCCAACACCTCCTTTGGCCGCCATTCCTTCCAGTTCTCTGCTGCCAATGACTGGAACAAATTGCAAAAATCTCTGAAGCTGGAGACACTTCTCTCCCTCACTAACTTTAAGCATCAGTTGTCAGAGCACCTTACCGATCACTGCACCTGTACACAGCCCATCTGAAATTAGCCCGCCCAACTACCTCATCCCTATATTGTTATTTATTTTGCTCATTTGTACCCCAGTATCTCTATTTGCACATCATCTCTTGCACATCTATCATTCCAGTGTTAATACTAATTGTAATTATTTTGCACTATAGCCTATTTATTGCCTTACCCCCATAACTTGCTACATTTGCACACACTGTATATATATTTTTCTGTTGTATTTTTGACTTTGTTTTGTTTTACCCCATATGTAACTCTGTGTTGTTGTTTTTATCGCACTGCTTTGCTTTATCTTGGCCAGGTCGCAGTTGTAAATGAGAACTTGTTCTCAACTGGCTTACCTGGTTAAATAAAGGTGAAATATATAAAAATAAAAAATATATATGCATACCGCCCCAACAGATCCACGGATGATGCAATCTCTATTGCACTCCATACTGCCCTTTCCCACCTGGACAAGAGGAACACCTACGTGAGAATGCTGTTCATTGACTACAGCTCAGCGTTCAACACCATAGTGCCCTCAAAGCTCATCACTAAGCTAAGGATCCTGGAACTAAACACCTCCATCTGCAACTGGATCCTCAACTTCCTGACGGGCCGCCCACATGTGGTAAGGGTAGGTAACAACACATCTGCCACGCTGATCCTCAACACGTTGGCCCCTCAGGGGTGCGTGCTCAGTCCCCTCCTGTACTCCCTGTTCACCAATGACTGCATGGGTTTGTTTGACAAGTAAGTTTAAGTTTGCTGACGACATAAGTTTGCTGACGAAACAATAGTGGTAGGCCTAATCACAGACAACGATGAGCCTATAGGGAGGAGGTCAGAGACCTGGCCGTGTGGTGCCAGGATTACAACCTCTCCCTCAACGTGATGAAGACAAAGGAGATGATTGTGGACTACAGGAAAAAAAAAGCACTGAGCACGCCCCCATTCTCATCGACAGGGCTGTAGTGGAAAAGTTTGAGAGCTTCAAGTTCCTTGGTGTCCACATCACCAACAAACTATCATGGTCCAAACACACCAAGACAGTCATGAAGAGGGCACGACAAAGCCTATTCCCCCTCAGAAGACTGAAAGGATTTGGCATGGGTCCTCAGATCCTCAAAAAGTTCTACAGCTGCACCATCGAGAGCATCCTGACTGGTTGCATCACTGCCTGGTATGGCAACTGGGGCCAAGCTTCCTGCCATTTAGGACCTCTATACCAGGAAGTGTCAGAGGAAGGCCCTCAAATTTGTCAAAGACTCCAGCCACCCTAGTCATAGACTGTTCTTTCTGCTACCGCACGGCAAGCGGTACCGGAGCGCCAAGTCTAGGTCCAAAAGGCTTCTCAACAGCTTCTACCCCCAAGCCAGAAGTCTCCTGAACAGCCAATCATTGCTACCCAGACTATTAGCACTGCCCCCCCACCCCCACCCCCCTATTTTACACTGCTGCTACTCTGTCTATTATTTATGCATAGTCACTTTAACTCTACCCACATGTACATATTACCTCAATTACCTCGACTAGCCAGTGCCCCTGCACATTGACTCTGCACCGGTACCCCCCTGTATATAGCCTCCCTACTGTTATTCTATTTTACTGCTGCTCTTTAGTTGTTTGCTTTTATTTTTTTTTACTTAGCACAAAAAAAAAAAAAAATGAATTGTTGGTTAAAGGCTTGTAAGTAAGCATTTCACTGTAATGTCTACCTCTGTTGTATTCGGCGCATGTGGCAAATAAAATTTGATTTGATTTGATTTGTTTAATCTCCTTTCACTTCACTCCCTCACCTCCTCCTCAACTCAGACTTTCCCTTTATTCATCTCCTCCTTTCCTCTCTCCCTTCTCTTCCTCTGCTCTTCATCACGTTTTACACTTAACGCCCTCCCTCCTCCTCCTCCTACCTCTCCTCCTCTTCCTCCTCCTCCGTGCCTCTCCGGGTGATGCAGGATAATGACTTGTCATGTGTGCGTTGCATCAGGCATAGCGGCAGAGTTAGATTTTATTTTTACACTCTTCTACAAAAGGTGCCACTCACTGCCTCTCCCTCTGTCAGAGCCCCTGTGAAATAATAATGTAGTTTTTCACTGAAGCTGAGAACATTTCCATGCCCTCCATTGTCTCATTATATATTATATGTGGATCACTTTGGAGCTGGTGCACAGTGTGTCAGAGGCACAAAGAGCAAGAGTGACTTTTATGAATGTCTCCAGCTGCTTTTAGCTAGGCAGAGTACCTATCCAGTCTTACTCCACTGTTTTACTGTTAATGATTGGTAATCTACAGTCCGAAAGGATTCCTTTGTGTGCTGGTGAAGGGTAGTAACACCTAATTATTAAGAACTAAGCACTGCAGTCAGTGTGAAGAATATATATTGTGTTACATCCATCTCAGGGTTTTATATTAAAAGAATGGTGTCCATTCCACAAACTTCTCTATGAGACTGAATAATCCACAAAATAATGGATGGACACTGCTAGTCACATATACTGAGACACATTGTTAAAATGGCTTGAACAAAACTAACATGTTAGCCAGATTGATGTATGATATTTCTGTCCTGTTGTCACCTGGTTGTCATCTGGGCAGGCGAGATAGCTGATTAAAATGTATGTGTCAGGCCATTCAGCGAAATGAAACCTCCATCCACAGTATAGATGGATTAAATTGGCCAGGCATTCAACTTAATACACAGCAAGATTACTGACATGTTCCTTTGCTTTATTATTTCTGTGAGTGATCCCAGAAACACATTAGGATTGCTCTTTTGTACCGGGTCATTTGACAAACGTCCGGAGCAGCAGCGAGTACACAAGGCCGGAATGCGTAATTGATTTTACGTTCATGTCAACCTCTTTCGGTCTCAGAAGTGTGCTCGTCAGTTTTTCGTGAGGAAGAAATGCTCTTACTTGACTTTTTTTCTGCACTTCAAAAAACATTCACCATGTGCATCTTTAAGTGTGAATCTGATTAATCAAATGCTTTGCTATTTATAAGTCGAGTGGTTCGTGTTTTTATTTGTCCGCCAGGAAAATGTAAACAAGGTCATAAATAAACAGAAAATTACATGGTTTCAAAAACTGCTGGAAGTCATGTAGAGGACTCTGTATTCTGTCATTTTTAAATTCCCATTTCAGTGTATTTCCAGTTTCCATTCTATTCAACTCAAATGTAAATTCCGACTCCAGATTTGACTTGGGGAAAAAAACAGAAGTGAAGAGAATGAAAAACATTATTTTGCTAATTACCACTTACATTCTTGGCATCTCATGTTGCATGTAGCCCTTGTGGTGGTATTGTAGTAGAGTTCAAACTAGATAACGATGCACTAAAATTACAATGCCTAAAAAAAAGTCCCTCAGCAACAAAATAACAATCTGATCCAGAGCAGATAAGGCCACTCCAGTGACATTCATTCACTATCAATCTCTACTGTATGGGAAGAGGACTCAGCATCTGCAAGTACAGGCTCTATACAGCCATAGAGGAGAGATCACAGAGGGCTAGCAGCACTACTCCGCACCCTCCTCACCCTGACCTAGTCAACGGCCAACCAGACTGGACAGAACAGAACACATTCATAACACATTCATGCAGTATAGCCTAAGATAAGTCATTTCTTCAAAGTCTTGTCAATATCTGTCATGAGAAATTCATCACACACACACTCAACTACAGTGGGGAAAAAAAGTATTTAGTCAGCCACCAATTGTGCAAGTTCTCCCACTTAAAAAGATGAGAGAGGCCTGTAATTTTCATCATAGGTACACGTCAACTATGACAGACAAATTGAGAATTTTTTTTCCAGAAAATCACATTGTAGGATTTTTTATGAATTTATTTGCAAATTATGGTGGAAAATAAGTATTTGGTCACCTACAAACAAGCAAGATTGATTGTGCAGCCAGACTTATTTGCCATTCTTTTTACCTCATCCCTCTCAACCATACCATTTTTAAATATCTCATCAATCCACAGGGATTTAACAGTTTTACAGTCATTTTCTTAATGCGTGCATGCTTATTAGTAACTGGAATAAGCAATTGCATAAATGTGTCAAGTGCAGGGTCTGGTTGCTCCTCATTACACACTACAGACCAGCAAATATTCTTTACATCATCAACATAGGAATCATGGCAAAACATATTTTATGTCCTCTTATACACTACATTAGGCCCAGCCTTTGGAACTTTGGTTTTCCTAGAAATGGCTACTATATACAGTGGGGAAAAAAGGTATTTAGTCAGCCACCAATTGTGCAAGTTCTCCCACTTAAAAAGATGAGAGAGGCCTGTAATTTTCATCATAGGTACACGTCAACTAGGATTTTTAATGAATTTATTTGCAAATTATGGTGGAAAATAAGTATTTGGTCACCTACAAACAAGCAAGATTTCTGGCTCTCACAGACCTGTAACTTCTTCTTTAAGAGGCTCCTCTGTCCTCCACTCGTTACCTGTATTAATGGCACCTGTTTGAACTTGTTATCAGTATAAAAGACACCTGTCCACAACCTCAAACAGTCACACTCCAAACTCCACTATGCCCAAGACCAAAGAGCTGTCAAAGGACACCAGAAACAAAATTGTAGACCTGCACCAGGCTGGGAAGACTGAATCTGCAATAGGTAAGCAGCTTGGTTTGAAGAAATCAACTGTGGGAGCAATTATTAGGAAATGGAAGACATACAAGACTGATAATCTCCCTCGATCTGGGGCTCCACGCAAGATCTCACCCCGTGAGGTCAAAATGATCACAAGAACGGTGAGCAAAAATCCCAGAACCACACGGGGGCACCTAATGAATGACCTGCAGAGAGCTGGGACCAAAGTAACAAAGCCTGCCATCAGTAACACACTACGCCGCCAGGGACTCAAATCCTGCAGTGCGAGACGTGTCCCCCTGCTTAAGCCAGTACATGTCCAGGCCCGTCTGAAGTTTGCTAGAGTGCATTTGGATGATCCAGAAGAGGATTGGGAGAATGTCATATGGTCAGATGAAACCAAAATAGAACTTTTTTGTAAAAACTCAACTCGTCGTGTTTGGAGGACAAAGAATGCTGAGTTGCATCCAAAGAACACCATACCTACTGTGAAGCATGGGGGTGGAAACATCATGTGAAAACCTCCTTCCATCAGCAAGGGCATTGAAGATGAAACGTGGCTGGGTCTTTCAGCATGACAATGATCCCAAACACACCGCCCGGTCAACAAAGGAGTGGCTTCGTAAGAAGCATTTCAAGGTCCTGGAGTGGCCTAGCCCGGGCGGTGTGTTTGGGATCATTGTTGAAAGTTGAAAGTCTGTGTTGCCCAGCGACAGCCCCAAAACATCACTGCTCTAGAGGAGATCTGCATGGAGGAATACCAGCAACAGTGTGTGAAAACCTTGTGAAGACTTACAGAAAACGTTTGACCTGTGTCATTGCCAACAAAGGGTATATAACAAAGTATTGAGAAACTTTTGTTATTGACCAAATACTTATTTTCCACCATAATTTGCAAATAAATTCATTAAAGATCCTACAATGTGATTTTCTGGATTTTTCTTTCTCATTTTGTCTGTCATAGTTGACATGTACCTATGATGAAAATTACAGGCCTCTCTCATCTTTTTAAGTGGGAGAACTTGCACAATTGGTGGCTGACTAAATACTTTTTTCCCCACTGTATATAATGCCGAAATACATTACGTCCTTCAGGGAAGTGTGGCAAGAACTGTAATTAAAGTTGTGCATCACCATCTAGTCTTAGCCTTGCTAGCTAGACAGTATGCACTGCAAGCCAGATTCCTTTTTAGGTATCATTCTACTTACCACTGTTGCCTTGGACACAACTTGAATTATTTAGGGAGTTTAGTTACAGGTTGCCTTTGTGGTAAATGCAGGCAATAAATATAATTAGATGTATGTGTCTCCAAACATAAGCATGGTGATGGTGTGTGAATAAAGTACACTCTTAGAAAAAAGGTACTAAGAAGAACCATATAGAGTTCTTCAGTTTGTCCCCATAGGGGAACCATTTTTGGTGCTGGGTGGAACCCTTTGAACCCTCTATGTAGGGTACTTCATAGAACCCCCTGTAAATGGTTCTACCTAAAACTCTCTATGAAGGGTTCTAGGCAGGAGTTACACGTTTTAATGTCACATGCACAAGTACAAGGAAATGCATTTCTTGCAAGCTCTAAACCCAACAATGCAGTAATCAACAACAATGCAATAATAAAAATAACATAAGGTATTACAAAATTACACGAGAAATAAAAATAAGAAGAACACAAGAAAGTATGTAAGCATTCTATATATAAGGTCAGTCAGTTCTAGTACCATATCTACAATGTGCAGCGATACTGGAGTGATAGAGGTAGATACAGTATGTACATGGTAAGGTGACTAGGCATCAGAATATATGATGAAGAGTAGCAACAGTGTATATGATGATTGTATGTGAGTGGGTGTGCGTGTGTGTCGAGTCAGAATAACTGTGCATATTATGTGTGTGTGAGCAAATGATGCCCTGAGTGTTTGTGTGTGTGTTGGAGTGTCAGTGTGTGTGAGTGTAGAGGGCCCTGTGAGTGTGCATAGAGAATGCAAAAATTAAAATAATATAAAATACAAGGGTCAACTCAGATAGTCCATGTAGACATTTTGTTAGCTATTTAGTTAGCAATTTAGTAGTCTTATGGCTTGGGGATAAAATCTGTTCAGGAGCCTGTTGGTGTCAGACTTGAAGCAGAGAGAACAGTTTATGGCTTGGGTAGCTGGAGTCTTTAACGATTTTCCGGGCCTTCCTTTCACAGCGTCTGATATAGAGGTCCTGGATGGCAGGGAGCTCGGCCCCAGTGATGTACTGTGCTGTCCACACTACCCTCTGTAGTTCCATGTGATCGAGGGCGGTGCTATTGCCATACCAAGCAGTGGTGCAGCCAGTCAAGATGTTCTCAATGGTACAGCTGTAAAACTTTTTGAGGATTTGAGAGCCCATGCCAAACCTTTTCAACCGCCTGAGGGGGAAGAAGTGCTGTTGCGCCTTCTTCACGACTTTGCGGACCATTTTAAGTCCTTAGTGATTTGGACACCGAGGAACATGAAGCTCTCAACCCGCCCCACTGCAGCCCTGTCAATGGGTGCTCGCCCCCTCTGTTTCCTGTAGTCCATGATCAGCTCCTTGGTTTTACTGATGTTGAGGGAGAGGTTGTTGTTCCGGCATCCAACTGACCTCCTCCCTGTCTCATCATCACCCGTGATCAGGCCTACCACTGTCGTGTCATCAGCAAACATGATGATGGTGTTGGAGTCATGCGTGGCCATGCAGTCGTGGGTGAACAGGGAGTACAGGAGGGGACTAGGCACACACCCCTGTGTTGAGGGTCAGCGTGGCGGAGTTGATGTTGCCTACCCTCACCATCTAGGGTCAGCCTGTCAAAAATTCCAGGATCCAGTTGCAGAGAGAGGTGTTCAGTCCCAGGGTCCTAAGCTTGGTGACGACTTTGGAAGGGGCAATGGTGTTGAACGCTGAGCTGCAGTCAATGAACAGCATTCTCACATAGGTATTCCTCTTATCTAGGTGGGTGAGGGCAGTGTGGACTGCAATTGCGATTGCATCGTCTATGGATATGTTGGGGCGGTATGCTAATTGGAGTGGGTCTAGGGTGGCTGGGATGATGGAGTTGATGTGTGCCATAACCAGCCTCTCAAAGCACTTCATGATTATAGATGTGAGTGCTACAGTGCAGTAGTCATTGTGGCATGAAGCCTTAGAGTTCCTGGGAACAGAAATTATGGTGGTCATCTTAAAACATGTGGGGATTACAGACAGAGACAAGGAGATGTTGAAAATTACCGTGAATATGCCTGCCAGCTGTTCTGCGCATGCTCTGAGAACGCGCCCTGGAATACCGTCAGGCCCCGCGGCCTTGCAGGTGTTGACCTGATTGAAGACCTTACATTGGCCTCGGAGAGCGAGATCACCAATCCTCTGGGTTGGTGGCAGCCCCCCCTAACTCTGTGGAGGTCATAGTGGGACTCCTTGTACTTGTTCCTGTCTTCAGCCGTAGCCTCAGGGTTCTCTGTGATAGTCCTGTGTACGGTAGCCCTGTCCTTTAGTTTATCGCTAACCTCAGTGTTAATCCAGGACTTTTGATTGTGAAAGCAGCGAACCTTCTCTGTGGGGACAACGTCGCCTATGCATTTCCTAATGAAGCCGGTGACGGCAGTGGTTAGCTTATCGATGTTATCGGTGGAGTCTCAAAACATAGCAAAGCAGTCCTGTAGCATGATATCTGATTCTGGTGGCGATTTCTCAACGGAGCGCGTCACACGTACTTTGATTTGCTGAATGGCGGATGAGGGAGGGCCTTGTATGCTTGCTTGTGGGTAGAATAACAGTGGTCTTTATCGCCCCTAGTTGCGAGGGAGTCGTGTTGATGGATGTTGGGCATCACGTGTCTTAATGACGCAGAATTAAAATAGCCGGCAACCAGAAAAGCAGCCTCTGGATGTAAGTTTTCCTGATTGTTTATAGCCTCGTTATTTTTCTTGTCCTGAGGTGGAATGTATACAACAGTCACAAGAACAGCTGAAAACTCCCTCGGGAGGTAGAATGGTCGGAATTTGACCATCAGCTGTTCCAAGATGGGTGAACAATGGGTCAACACTTCCACCACACTCGAGTCAGCACACCAGTTGTTGTTAATGAAGAGGCAAACCCCTCCCCCTCTCGATTTCCCTGACTCCACTGTCCTGTCTGCACGGTGAATGGAGAATCCATCGAGTTGGATAGCCATGGGGGTATCTTGTCCGAGAGCCATGTTTCAGAAAAGCAGAGAATATTGCAGTTTTGAGAGTCCCGTTGGTAGGAAATCCACGATCAGAGGTCATCCATCTTATTATCAAGTGACTGTACCAGTAGAATGTAGGGAAGAGGTGGGCGGCTTTTAGTGATGGGGAAACAAAGTTTACTGAAGCATGGAGGTTTCCAGCCAATTGTGTCGAAAATAGGTTCAATATTCAAGGCTTTGATCAACACAGTGTACACTGGTGACACCTGCTTCTACCAAACTGATCAGGTTGTTGTTCAACGAAACTAAGCTTCGGACATTATTGATCATGTGCTTCTGATAAAGTGATACAGGCATCGGCACACTGCTTCGAGGTACAGTCGTGGTCAAAAGTTTTGAGAATGACACAAGCATTGGTCTTCACAAAGTTTGCTGCTTCAGTGTTTTTAGATATTTTTGTCAGATGTTCCTATGGTATGCTGAAGTATAATTACAAGCATTCCATAAGTGTCAAAGGCTTTTATTGACAATTACATGATGTTTATGCAAAGAGTCAATATTTGTAGTGTTGACCCTTCTTTTTCAAGACATCTGCAATCCGCCCTGGCATGCTGTCAATGAACTTCTGGGCTACATCCTGACTGATGGCAGCCCATTCTTGCATAATCAATGCTTGGAGTTTGTCAGAATGTGTGGGTTTTTGTTTGTCCACCCGCCTCTTGAGGATTGACCACAAGTTCTCAATGGGATTAAGGTCTGGGGAGTTTCCTGGAAATGGACCCAAAATGTCGATGTTTTGTTCCCCGAGCAACTTAGTCACTTGTGCCTTATGGCAAGGTGCTCCATCATGCTGGAAAAGGCATTGTTCGTCACCAAACTGTTCTTGGATGGTTGGGAGAAGTTGCTCTCGGTGGATGTGTTGGTACCATTCTTTATTCATGTAGGTGTTCTTAGGCAAAATTGATAGTGAGCCCACTCCCTTGGCTGAGAAGCAACCCCACACATGAATGGTCTCAGGATGCTTTACTGTTGGCATGACACAGGACTGATGGTAGCGTTCACCTTGTCTTCTACGGACAAGTTTTTTTTCCAGATGCCCCAAACAATCAGAAAGGGGATTCAACAGATTTTTATTTTTTTACCCCAGTCCCCAGCAGTCCAATCCCTGTACCTTTTGCAGAATATCAGTCTGTCCCTGATGTTTTTCCTGGAGAGAAGTGGCTTCCTCGCTGCCCTTCTTAACACCAGGCTTTCCTCCAAAAGTCTTCGCCTCACTGTGCGTGCAGATGCACTCACACCTGCCTGCTGCCATTCCTGAGCAAGCTCTGCACTGGTGGTGCCCCGATCCCGCAGCTGAATCAACTTTAGGAGACAGTCCTGGTGCTTGCTGGACTTTCTTGGGCGCCCTGAAGCCTTCTTCACAACAATTGAACCTCTCTCCTTGAAGTTCTTGATGATCCGATAAATGGTTGATTTAGGTGCAATCTTACTAGCAGCAATATCCTTGCCTGTGAAGCCCTTTTTGTGCAAAGCAATGATGATGTCACATGTTTCCTTGCAGGTAACCATGGTTAACAGATGATTTCAAGCACCACCCACCTTTTAAAGCTTCCAGTCTGTTATTCTAACTCAATCAGCATGACAGAGTGATCTCCAGCCTTGTCCTCGTCAACACTCTCACCTGTGTTAACGAGAGAATCACTGACATGATGTCAGCTGGTCCTTTTGTGGCAGGGCTGAAATGCAGTGGAAATACTTTTTGGGGATTAAGTTCATTTTTATGGCAAAGAGGGACTTTGCAATTAATTGCAATTCATCTAATCACTCTTCATAACATTATGGAGTATATGCAAATTGCCATCATAAAAACTGAGGCAGCAGACTTTGTGAAAATTAATATTTGTGTCATTCTCAAAACTTTTGACCACGACTGCTTACGGATTTCGACGCATGCCTTAGAGCTCCGGCATCAAACGTAACATCACTACCGGTTTTTCCTTTGCCTTAATTTCACAGGATCCCCCCTCTCTTGCCTCTGTAAAGCCGGCGTTTCCTCTTGGGTAGCCCAAAAATTTGGTCGGAATTACAGAAAGAGCCCAGGCTAGATGAGGCTAAGTCGAAGTTAAAGCTGGAATTTAGGTAAGTAACTGCCGATCTGATGTTCAAAAATTATTGTAAGAAATGATAGCGGATACATTTAGTGAAAATAGAGTAAAAATAAAATACAAAATAATCACAAAATAGCAAAGTTGGGTCGGAGCAAAACAGCGGCTATCTTAGAGAGTTCTAGGTAGAACCATTTTCATTTTTCTTATTTTTTTTAATCTTTGAAGGGTACCTCCTAGATCCCTCTGTGAACGATTCTACTAAGAACCCTTTTATCTTTGAAGCGTTCTCCCTCGAACCCTCTATGAACAGTTCCGTCAGCCTTATTAGCCTTTACAATTTTACTCTTTATGACAATACATTACATACACTACCGGTCAAAAGTTTTAGTACACCTACTCATTCAAGGGTTTTTCTTTATTTGTACTATTTTCTACATTGTAGAATAAGAGCGAAGACATCAACACTATGAAGTAACACATATGGAATCATGTAGTAACCCAAAAAGTGTTAAACAAATCACAATATATTTAATATTTGAGATTCTTCAAATAGCCACCCTTTGCCTTGATGACAGCTTTGCACACTCTTGCAATTCTCTCAACCAGCTTCATGAGGTAGTCACCTAGAATGCATTTCAATTAACAGGTGCAACCTGCATTCAGAATGACTGTCACGGTAGGGAAGATTGATTAGTGAGACTACCTAAATAATCTAAACTAGAACAACCATCTCAGTAAGGGGTGCAATAAGTCCAACTACTAACAGATTGGATTAGTTTAGAAAATGGTATGTTATGTGTTTATGTGTAGCATAACATTAATCAACCTATTAATGTACATGAAAAACACATATTGAAACAAACATTTGTGAAAATTAACATGCAATAGAGCATGCTGGGAAATATGATTGTTGATTGTGATTGTCTGCATTGTTGGGAAAGGGCTCGTAAGTAAGCATTTCACAGTAAAGTCTACACCTGTTGTATTTGATGCATGTGATGCATTGATGGGTGTGGTTTTGATTGTGTCATTTTGACTCTGTGTAGATTAAAACAATCACACTCAATTATTTCACACCACTGAGTGTTAACACAATACAACACTTATTTCATAAGGCCTTATTTTGAGGGCCTAGATTGACCCTAAAACAGTTGCCTTAAACTCACGGTTTACAGGCCACATCAGGCCTGCATGTCACATTATGCTGGCTTGCAAAGTGATGTGTATTGGAATCCAGCCAGAGTAGGGATATCCAACATTTTGAATTTTTATTCACCCGCAACCGTCATTCAGAATGACTGCTGGGTTGGGAAGACTAAGATATGAGACTACAAAACCATCTAAACTGGAATAACCATTTCAGTAAGAGGTGCAATAATTCCAAGTAACAGATTGGATTAGTTTAAAAAACATTTATGTTATTTATATTTGAGCAGCATGAGATTAATTAATCAATCAACATACATGCAAAAACATAGATATTGAAACAAACAAGCCTAAAAATCTAAATATAATAGAGCATGCTGGGAAATATGAATGAAGAGGGTGGTTTTGGTTTAACAATGGTTATTAACACCAACATTGGGGTTCTTTTAAACCAATGAGTGTTCATTTATCAATTGCAGAGTTAATTTAACACCTTAATGAACACTATAAATGTTACACTGAAAAATCAACACTAGGTTACACTGGCCAATTTCCTGTGCATCTACTATGCCAGAACTGTATATGTAAACTTATTAAGGCACAGGTGTCTAACACATTCCACGGAGGGCCGAATGGCTCCCTTGTACTTGATTGATGAATTAAGGTCACTAATTAGTAAGAAACTCCCCACACCTGGTTGTCTAGGGCTTAATTGAAAGGAAAAACCTGCAGACACTAGGCCCTCCATGGAATGAGTTTGACACCCCTAGATTAATGGAAATATTCCCATATAGGTGCAGTTTAAAACATTATCACACCTATTCCTCTGCAAATAACCCTTTTTTTCTAAGAGTGTATGATGAGATCAGTGTGCCTGAGCCCCTGATGATGTGCATAATGTTCGACTCCATCACCTCATCATCACACTCAGCCAGAGAGAGCGGCGGGAGGCAAATATCTACGCTCTCACACTCATATACATTCCTGCCAAAATCCCTCTGCAAAACACCAACAAAACACACAGCAACACATAGTCCACTCTATCTCTGCCCACCAGTCCCAAAGTAACACAAAGGGACATGCAGCCATGTTCCAGCTATCTCTCTCTCTCTCACACACACACACACACGATTTTACAGAGGACTGTATTAATAAACTACAGTAGTGTACAGCTGTTCACAGAGAGTCAGAGATACAGAGCCAACAACAAGCTGAGTTGTCTGGAATCTAATTTGGAGACAAACTGTAAATTAGTGAAACCTTGATGATGCTCCCTGCCCTCGGGCCTGGCGTGGTAGATTTAAATGAAGCCTTTTAACAAGCTTAGTAAGGGGCTGTAAGAGCCAGCCCAGTCAGCACAGCTTCCCTACACAGCATACCTCTA
The DNA here is from genome assembly GCF_020615455.1 of Coregonus clupeaformis. Classification (NCBI taxonomy): domain Eukaryota; kingdom Metazoa; phylum Chordata; class Actinopteri; order Salmoniformes; family Salmonidae; genus Coregonus; species Coregonus clupeaformis. The sequence continues at coordinate 24,542,076 of NC_059205.1, forward strand.
GGTGGGAGAACGGCACACCGCACACGGGTCTCATTCTGACACATAAAAATGCGCATGTTATGTACACACACACAGTCGCATATACACGTGCATGAATGCATCCGCAAACGCAGGCAGGCACACAAACACACACAGACACACAGACACACACTACACTTACTGCCCACCCAGCATGAAACAGTACATCAGCTGTATACATTATGTGGCTGACAAAATACAGCCATAGACTCCGCATACTGTTGGAAAACAGAGATCAGGGAGGGGCAGCTTGGGCCGTTAAAGTGCTGGGCAAAGAGGATAAATATTAGCTCTCTGTCAATGCTACCAGAAGTCAGAAAAGTTCTCGAGACAACTCTTGTTACATAAAAAGGGAAAGTGCAGCCTGTCCAGTCTATTTTGAGGAAGCGTGGTTGTTTGGAGAGGGAAGCGGCGGAGCACCTCATTGGCTATTGGACTGACTCCAGCCAGGTGATTTTATTTTCTCTCTCCCAAAAATACTGGAATGTTTGCGCACACACACAAACAAACATAATATATAAGAATATAATATATGCCATTTAGCTGACGCTTTTCTGCGACTTACGATCAATGCGTTGCAAGCACCATGCTCTACCAACTGAGCCACAGAGGACCACACACACACACAGAAGCATACACTGGTAAACCTGCAAACTGAATAATGTCAGCTACGTTTACACAGGCAGCCCAATTCTGATCTTTTTTTAAACTAATTGGTCTTTTGACCAATCACATCAGCTCTGAAAAAGATCTGATGTGAAAATATCTGATGTGATTTGTCAAAAGACCAATAAGTGGAATAAATATCAGAATTGGGCTGCCTGTCTAAACGCAGCCATCTAGAGGTATTGAGTCAGACAACCTTCTGCAGTATAAACTATATGCTTCAAGGGATAGTTCACGCAAATTAAAACATTTTAATTGCTGTTTATCAAAATGCAAATCTCTGCCCCTATTATACAGTACATACACAGGGTGTATACACATCATTTAATATATCAGCTCTGTATGAAAATACATCTAAATTAATTAGTATCTACCAGGCAAGTATCTTTTCATAATGATGGTAGCCTTTTTTCCTCGTTTGACCTTGAAGTAGCTTGCATATGTAGAATGCTTGTTTCCCACGAGGGGCAACCTTTTCCTCCGTGTTAGTCTTTAAGAATAATGAATTATTGTATTAGCAGGATTCTGGCTTGGAACATTGAAATGAATGTTCATCAATTAAAAAAGTGGAAGACGGGAAAACAAATGACCCTGATCACCCTAACGCTACACACACACAACCCCCAACCCCCCCGCCCACACACACACTTATACACACAAAGCTGCAATTAAGCACATTTTCCAATCCCTGAGGATCCACAAATGGGGCCAGGCACGCAAGTCCCTTAAACGCTACTGTGATTTCACAGGTTAAACCTCCATCTGAAACTAAACACCATGTCTCAGCCCTCAGGGCCAGGGGGAAGGATAGAGAGGCCACCCTTAGGTACGCAATTTATCTGTGGCAGCAAAAGCTTATAATCAGGCCTAGTTGGAGTGTGTGTGTGTGTGTGTGTGTGTGTGTGTGTGTGTGTGTGTGTGTGTGTGTGTGTGTGGGAGTAGTGCGAGTCCATGACTTCTTTCATGAAGGGTTGATCAGCATTCATCAGGGGGACTCGGGGACTGCAGTGATTGAATGCAGACTCCACACCAGCCTTCCTTTAATCTCACTCTCTCATTCAGCTGGCCCCTCACTGTGGCTCAAATGTATGATAAAGAACGCTCACATTCTCCCTCCATCTCTTTCCATTTATCTCATTTTTGCTCTATCTCTCTCGGTCGGACAGTTGGTTGGTAGGTATCTCTCTTGCTTTCTCCATTGGTCTCTCTCTCTCTCTCTTTCCCTCTCTTTTTCTCTCTCACTCACAAACCCTAACATACCAGGGGCAATATTAGATATCTTTCCAAACAAGTACACAAACACAAACCCTCATTAACTATTTGCGCAATTATCTACTTGCATCAACACCAATAAAACAGTCCCATCCCATGCCTATAATACTTCTAAGTTGGGGAGAATATAAGTGTCTCATGGTGCCGTCGGTTACCCCAGTTAACGACAGCTCTATTCTAACCTCCAGGCAGTCAGTTCACCACTCAGCCAGCTAATCCTCCCACTCCCTGCCTGCCATTCTCTTCTCCCAGAATAACGATGAGCTTCACTCCACAAAGCCTTTCTCCTAATCATCCCAATGACGGGTCTGACAACTGACTTTATGACAATGAAAAACACACACTGAGAGCATGGAACACAGCTCATATCGTCGTCAGAGAGGATTGTTTCGATGACTTCAATTCAACAGCACCAAACTCCCTCTGTGTGTCACCAAATGAGACTTTTTGTCTCTGCACTGTTTGCAATATCCTATCTAGGCTCTGGAATGGCATCATTTAAAATACAAGAAGAGAGGAGGATTTTTATTTTCTATTGACTGGGCTTTTTGTCACAATCCGGGTTAGAACTCCGGTCTCAGAAGTGTAGAGCTGGGGGTACTACCCCTTAGCCACAGAGGAGATGTTGTAGGACCCAAATGAAACACCCAAGGCAATACTCCAGGCAAGTAGATTTAATGTTCACAAAACAGGAGGCAAAACAAAACAACTCCACGAGGGGAGAAAAACAAACTAAAGATAACTTCAAAAACTTACTAGGACCGACACGGTGAGACAAAGCAGGAGACACACAGTCAGGACGCAATAACCAAGTGACAAACAAGGGGAAAACACACAGCTAAAATACACAAGGGGAAACAAGGCACAGGTGACCTGGATAAGCTAATTAGGACACATGAGGAAGAACTAAGGCAAAGGGGAACACAGCTGACCTCTAGAGGCCAGGAGACAAACAGGGGAAGCAGGAAGCTGACAGGACCCCCTCCTCTAGGAACGACTCCTGACGTTCCTTCCAGAACACCCTGGCCCCAGGGTGCGAAAATCTCGGATCAACCCTGGGTCCAGGATGTCCCTGGCTGGAACCCAGGAGCGCTCCTCTGGCCCGTAGCCCTCCCAGTCCACCAGATACTGCAGAGAGTTCTGGACCCTCCGGGAGTCCAGTATCCGGCGGACTGTGTAGGCTGGCTGGCCGTCTATGATCCTGGGAGGTGGCGGGGTCTGTGGGGGGGGCAAAAGGGAGAAGACAAGACAGGTTTAAGGAGTGAAACATGAAAAGTGGGGTTAACTCTAAGGGAGCGAGGCAGAACTAAACGATACGAAACAGGGTTAACCTTTCTAGCAATGCGGAAAGGGCCGATGTATCTCTGGGAAAGCTTCTTGGATTCGACCCGGAGGGGCAAGTTCTTAGTGGCCAACCAAACTCTCTGACCAGCTCGGAAACTAGGGGCCGTCCGGCGGTGGCGATTAGCCTGACTTTGGTATCTCTGGGAGGTCCGAAGGAGGGTACACCTGGCCTTCTTCCAGGTCCGCCTACAGCGTTGGACAAAGCGCTGGGCCGAGGGAACACCAACTTGCGCCTCTTCCTCTGGAAATAATGGAGGGTTGTAACCGAACTGGCATTCGAAGGGGGACAATCCGGTGGCTGAGGACTGGAGGGTGTTGTGGGCATATTCAGCCCAAATGATATAGGTGGCCCAAGACGTGGGATTACTGGCCGCCATACACCGCAGGGTGGTCTCCAGATCCTGATTAATCCGTTCCGTTTGGCCATTAGACTCTGGATGGAATCCTGACGATAGGCTGGCTGTGGCCCCAATAAGCCTGCAGAAGGCCCCCCAAAACCGGGACGAGAATTGGGGACCTCGGTCAGAGACCACGTCCAGGGGAATGCCAAATATCCGGAAGACATGGTTCATGAGGAGCTCAGCAGTCTCCTTAGCCGAGGGCAGCTTGGGCAGGGGAATAAACCGGGCAGCCTTCGAGAAACGGTCTACCACCACAAGGATGACGGTGTTGCCCTGGGATAGAGGAAGTCCCGTAACAAAGTCCAGAGAAAGGTGTGACCATGGCCTTCGAGGAACAGGTAAGGGATGGAGCAGTCCCTGGGGTCGCTGGCGTGTCGACTTTCCCTGGTTGCACACAGGGCAGGCCTCAACATAGACCTGCACGTCCTTCTTGATGGACGGCCACCAAAACCGCCGTCGGAGGAACTCCAGTGTGCGAGCACTGCCAGGATGGCATGTCAAGGGCGACTCATGACCCCACTGCAAGACGCGGGCCCGAACCGAGAGAGGAACGTACAGGCGACCGGCAGGACCACCGCCTGGATCGGGCTCATGGGCAAGAGCTTCTCGTACCCCTCTTTCTAGTTCCCACTGAAGAGGTGCGACGATCCTAGACCTCGGAATAATCGATGCCAAGGGCTTCTCTTGTACCTCGGGAGAATAGACTCGAGACAGAGCATCCGGCTTGACGTTCTTGGTGCCAGGTCGGTAAGTCAGGAGGAACTGGAATCGATTAAAGAAAAGGGACCATCGTGCTTGCCGAGGGTTCATCCGCTTAGCCTGTTGGAGATATTCCAGGTTCTTGTGGTCTGTGAGAACCTGGAAAGGGTGCTGAGCCCCCTCAAGCCAATGGCGCCACTCTTCCAAGGCCAGTTTTACCGCAAGCAACTCTAGATCCCCCACGTGGTAGTTGCGCTCGGCCTCAGACAGGCGGCGAGACATGAAGGCACAAGGGTGTAATCTCCCATCCGCACCCCTCTGTGACAGGACGGCTCCCACCCCCACCTCTGAGGCGTCCACCTCCACCACGAAAGGTCTCTCTGGGTCAGGGGTCACCAGAATCGGAGCAGAAGTGAAGCGGCGCTTGAGATCCTCGAAGGCCCCTGCTGCTTCCGGACCCCAGTGAATCTTGGTCCCTCCTCCCTTGGTAAGCGTCGTCAAGGGGGCTACCACCGAGCTGAAATTCTTGATGAACTTCCGATAGAAGTTAGAAAAGCCAATGAACCGTTGAACCTCCTTGACCGTGGCAGGTGTGGGCCAATCGTGGACCGCCTTGACCTTCTTGGGATCCATCTCTAGGTGCCCGGGAGTGACAATAAACCCGAGAAACTGAGTCTGAGAAACATGAAATTCACACTTCTCAGGCTTAACGTAGAGGTGATTGTCAAGGAGCCTCTGGAGAACCCGGCTAACATGCCCCTCATGTTCCTTCAGTGACCTCGAGAAGATGAGGATATCGTCCAGGTACACGAAGACGAACAGATTAAGCATATCCCGGAGAACATCATTAATCAGGGCTTGGAATACTGCGGGGGCATTGGTGAGCCCGAACGGCATCACCCGATATTCATAGTGTCCCGTGGGCGTGTTGAACGCCGTCTTCCATTCGTCTCCTGGCCGGATCCGCACGAGATGGTAAGCATTGCGGAGATCCAGCTTAGTAAAAATGGAAGCCCCTTGAAGCAGCTCAAAAGCAGTGGCCATGAGAGGAAGAGGGTATCGATTCCGAACCGTGATCTTGTTGAGTCCCCGGTAATCAATACAAGGCCTCAGACCCCCGTCTTTCTTTTCAACAAAAAGAAGCCCGCCCCAGCCGGGGAAGTAGAGGCATAGATGAGGCCGGCTGCCAAGGACTCCTTAATGTAGGTGTCCATAGCTGCGTGCTCGGGGAGGACAAGGAAAAGATCCGACCTCTAGGAGGGCAGCACCCAGGGAGTAGATCAATGGCACAGTCATAAGTGCGATGAGGCGGTAAGGCAGTAGCCCGGGCCTTGCTGAACACTGCCTTGAACCGATGGTAAACACTGGGGACTCGGGAGACGTCAACAGACTCTTGAAACTGGGTACTAGGGGCTGAGGAACTCTGAAGCATGCAGGTGAGTTGGCAAGTGGGACCCCAGCTAAGAATGGTGCCAGTAGGCCAGTCGATCTGGGGATTATGTCTGCATAGCCAAGGGTGACCCAGGATAATAGGATACTCGGGAGAGTCAATGAGATAGAAGGTCTCCTCCTGCTGGTGTTGAGAGATGGTAAGTCGCAGGGACTGAGTCGCCTCAGTAACTTTTCCTGGTTCCAGAGGTCTGCCATCTAAGGCTGTAACTGCCTGGGGTTGAGGAAGTAGTTGGGTAGGGATCTTAAGTTCCTTAGCCAAGGTTACATCCATAAAATCACCTGCGGCACCGGAATCGATCATAGCCTGGACCCGATGCTGGTGGCCCTCCCAGGACAGAGTGGCTGGAATAGCTAGGACCGCGTTAGTAGGAGGAGCTCTAATTTTCCCCATCACAACCCTCCTGTAGCTGGGCGGGGACAGGCGTTTCCCGAAAGCTCGGGGCAAGTGGAGCGGAAGTGGCCGGCAACCCCGCAGTAGAGGCACCGACGCTCCCTCATGCGACGTTCCCTTTCGTTGGAAGAAAGCCTGGAACGGCCTAACTGCATGCTCTCCGGGGAATCCTGGGGCAGTTCAGGAGCCGGGGCAGCTCTGAATGACGGAGTCCAAACAGGAGAAACAGAGCTGCTCAGAGGAAATTGGGACTGAGACACCTGACGGCGAGCCGTTCTCCGCTCTCTTAGACGATTGTCCAGGCGGATGGCCAAGGCTATGAGGGACTCGAGATCTTCAGCTGGTTCACGGGTGGCTAACTCATCTTGAAGGGGCTCAGATAACCCTCCCTGAAAGCAGACCCTCAGCGCTTCATCATTCCATCCGCTCCTTGCTGCCATGGTTCGGAACTCAATGGCAAAATCGGCCGTGCTTCGGGGGCCCTGACGGAGAGACAGTAGGCGCTTGGAAGCCTCCCGCCCACTGACAGGATGATCGAACACCCGCTTGAACTCTTCTACAAATGCAGCGTGGGAGTCACAACAGGCCTCCTGGGACTGCCACACCGCAGAGGCCCAGGCGAGCGCCTTGTCTGAAAGAAGGGTAATGAGGTAGGCAATCTTGGAACGGTCTGTGGGAAAACTTGAGGGTTGGAGCTCGAAGGTGAGGGAGCATTGGGTGAGGGAAACCCTGGCAAGAGCTTGGATCCCCAGAAAAGGGCTTGGGAGGTGGTAGTCGGGGGCTCCGCCAACCGAGAAGGCCTGTCGTCACTGGGAGGTGACCGGGGGAAGGGGGAGGACCAAGGAGGCGTTCAAAGAGCTGGTGAAGGGAACTCATCATTTCGGCCAGGAGTTGAGAATGTCTAGCCATCAGCTCCTCTTGTCGGCTGAGAACGGCTTCATGGCGCTGGAAAGAAGCCTCATGTCGAATGATCACCGCCAACAGGTCCTGGGAACTGAGTGTTTCTGGGTCCATGATTGACTTGGTTATTCTGTCACAATCCGGGTTAGAACTCCGGTCTCAGAAGTGTAGAGCTGGGGGTACTACCCCTTAGCCACAGAGGAGATGTTGTAGGACCCAAATGAAACACCCAAGGCAATACTCCAGGCAAGTAGATTTAATGTTCACAAAACAGGAGGCAAAACAAAACAACTCCACGAGGGGAGAAAAACAAACTAAAGATAACTTCAAAAACTTACTAGGACCGACACGGTGAGACAAAGCAGGAGACACACAGTCAGGACGCAATAACCAAGTGACAAACAAGGGGAAAACACACAGCTAAAATACACAAGGGGAAACAAGGCACAGGTGACCTGGATAAGCTAATTAGGACACATGAGGAAGAACTAAGGCAAAGGGGAACACAGCTGACCTCTAGAGGCCAGGAGACAAACAGGGGAAGCAGGAAGCTGACACTTTTATAGATGAGTAGTAATTATTATGAGAGATTGATGGCTAGCTGGGGGAATGTAAGGTGAGGTAACATAGATTAACATGTTATTCAGATACAGAAATAGGCACAGATATTGTGTTGTCACCAGGTGGCAACTGTAGTCATTGAAGGAAATAATGAAACAGTGTGAGAGAACTTCTGTTGAAACCCAATGACAACACACATACACCTGATTCAATTAACTATGGTCTAAACTGAAGACTATGAACTAGCCTGACCATGACAATTCAAAGACATGTTTAGTGTATTGATGGAATCAGGTGTATTACATAAAGCTGGGCTGGAACAAACACCTGCACACAGTACAGTCCTTTACTACAGGCGTAATAATTTGAGCCAGTTTGCTACACTAGGAAAATTATCCTGCAGCAACAGGAAATGTTAATTATTATGTGGATTATAATTAATGGACATTTTTGTATGGGTTGATACATTTTTCGTAGGGGCAAATTAAGTCTGAACTTTCAAAGTGGAAATTACAAACTTTAGAAGCCTTTTTAAACCTAAAATACACTAGAAGTTTGCATTTCCTGCAAATTCTCAGCAACAAAAGAGTGATCAAATGAAGATCCTACATCTGTAACCCAGCTAGGCTACTGTTTCTATGGGACAGAAATGGGGCATGTTTCTGTGTTGAGCCTGAAGAGCCTCAAGTAATTAGGGATGCCCCCTTCTGGTTCACCCCTGGAGACGGTATGTGTGTGTGTGATGGCGGTGGTTGTGTGCCACTAGGGGCTGTCAGTCACTCAGTCACCCCGCTGACATGTCACCTTGATGGGCATCTGACTAGCAACCCCACCCCGCTATCCTGGAGAGACCCACAAAGGGGGCTGAATCTACATATCTGTTTCTGGGCCCTACATATTCTATTCTATTTTATTCTACCCTCAAAAAACATGTTGATACGCAGAACCAGACACCACACCGTATGCCCCAACTGCAAAAGCACCCATCATCAACAACCACAACAACATCAACAACAACATAAAAATCAAACCACCTCTTATATTTCAATATTATGGCTGAAAAGCAGTTTGGCCAAACATTTGCTCATGAATATTTAGATTACATATTGAATACACGTAAGCTCAGTTTAGTAGCAGTAACAGCTATGAGATTTATGAGTATGGGAGATGATTATAAAGCAGGAGCAGGACTGTGTCCCAAATAGAAACCCTATTCCCTATATAGTGCACTACTTTTGACCTGATCCCATAGGCCTCTGTTCAAAAGTAGTGAACTATATAAGGAGTAGGATGCCATTTGGGACGCATGCCTGGAGGGATGTAACCCACCCACAGGCATGAAGATCACAGACACTACAAAAAAATTAAGACCAGGTGGTAGTTTTAGGGCCTTCTTAACCATTTGGTGTATCCAAGAAACTTATCTCCATGTACCTTAGTTAGATTGTGTGTGTATCTTTCATTATAGGCCTACTTTTCACTGATTATGTATTTGCATCGCAATGACTCAAATGGAAAGGTGGGGTTTGTAGATAAAATAACTTCAAATCATAAATGCCATGGAATTAAATGTATATGGAATGACACAAGCCTCACATAGGTCTACTTAGCTGTGCAATACATTATATAGTCCTTCAATATCCCATTGACGTCTAAAGTGGTTGAAGGGAAGAAGCAGCAGAGCACAGAAATAGCATCACATAACTCTGAGATAACCTTGTTGTAATTTCAGGTCCCTGTGTGTGTGAGGTGAATTCCCTGGGAGCTAAAGTATGCCCATTTCGCCATCTCCCCTCTTGTGTGTGTGTTGTGTGTTGAGTGTGTTAGTGTACCGTGACAACAAACCTCTAATCGCATGGCCGTTCACAAAGAGATAGCACCACCACACGCTTCAGGTGCTACCAAGGTGCAGGGAAATACTCAACTCTGGGAGAAAGAAAATAGTTGACAGGTAAGGAAAGGCAGCACAACTCACTACCGTCTTCTCAGTACTAGAAGTGGCTTATTTACCCAAAACATTTCTTAAATTAATTTATAAATCTAGACCTCTCACCACTATTGCGCTCTCCAAACTCCTGCCACTTCATAGCACTTTGTTTCCACATTATAAATGTTTCCCCACAACGTTAAACTTAATTTCTGTTCAAACTTTGTTGCATTTCATTTCATTGCCCTTTATTGCCATTTTTGAACATCTTGGCATGGTTCTGTTATAATCTCCACCCGGCACAGCCAGAAGAGGACTGGCCACCCCTCATAGCCTGGTTCCTCTCTAGGTTTCTTCCTAGGTTTTGCCTTTCTAGGGAGTTTTTCCTAGCCACCGTGCTTCTACACCTGCATTACTAGCTGTTTGGGGTTTTAGGCTGGGTTTCTGTACAGCACTTCGAGATATTAGCTGATGTAAGAAGGGCTATATAAAATAAAAATTGATTGATTGATTGATATTGCACATTGTTGCATTTAATTGACCAATTTCTATCCTGAATGGCGATATTTAAAGTGCACATTCATTAAACTCACATGGTAGACGTTCATTTTATTTCCATCAAATGTGTTTGTTTGTAGTTAGTCCTTGGAGCTCCTTGTCTCTGTCAAATGTTCGGTACCTGTGAAAATTGTGGGTGAGCGAGTGGCTGAGTTTCAATACTTATGTGTGGTCTCCCCAGAAGGACACCAATGGGAGAGTTCAATTAGACTGAACCAGGGTGCATTGGATTATGGCCCACCACATGAGCGGTCCAACCAGTGAGTGAGGAAGTTTTTGCCCCAAAAGTTTTTCAGACCAGTTTCGGTACATAAATCCTTGTCTAGAAGAAAAATCTATTGTAGCCTACTGATGTCTACTAATTATTTTATTAGTAGCCTATATTATTGGTAATCGTTTTTTAAGCAATTGCTGAAGTAAAGGAAAGGAAAAATGCATTACCAAGCACAATGTACGCAATATTGTACACAATGTACAGAAGAGCAGAGCTGCTGAGGTTGTAAGACGTGATGCTTTTCAAAGCCAATACACAAAGGTGGACTCTTGACAGTCGACTCCTGAAATAAACACATTTCTGTCTCTCTGATGAGCAAGGCTTCGGTAAAAATAAGGGAAAAAATTGAAGGAAAAACTAATATACTGTCAGTGGTGAACGTGACACAGGGTAGAGCCTATGATTTCAATGCGACTCGCATCCTCATTGTTCTCCCTATTGTGACTCAGGGCCCTGTCATTCATCTGGTGAAAATGGACAGTTTGAGTGCTATTATCAAGCTGACACAATACACGGCTTGACTCCCCTCTCCGCTTCCATCACTGTGGTGTGTGTGTATTATGCCCATTGCTTTGTCGTATAGACATTCCATACAGTACAGTACTTTAATTGGAGAAATATTTCACTGTTAAGATAATGTACCGTGTCTACATTAGCGTGTGTGCGTGTGTTTGTGTGTGTGTGTGTGTGTGTGTGTGTGCATTCCTGTGTGGCTGTCTGTTTATGTATGACTATAGTAATAAAGCTAGTAGCTGCCATTAGTCCCAGACAGACAACCCAGCATTAAGATATACATTATTAATTCCCCTCAACACCCCGACTATTATCGGCCACCACAGTTTTGACACTAGTGCACTAGGGAATAGGGTGCCATTTCGGACTCAATAGCTATTACTGGATGACGGTCACCCATCATTATATCTGGGCAAAGCAAAGCTCCAATGTACTGTAAAGTTCAATCTTCATATTAAACGCCTGCTGATGTTGTTATAGGGCTTTTTTTGTTAAGTGCTGTACTGTAGGGCTAGGGTTGTGTCCCAAATGGCACCCTATTCCTTATACAGTTCACTGCTTTTGACCAGGGCCCATTATGGGCTTTGGTGAATAACAGTGCACTATGTAGAGAAGAGGGTGCCATGTGGGACGCAACCTAGGTCTCTGGTCATGTTTGCTAAAAGGTATTAGGAAATTATCAAGGAGCTCATGAATATGTTTTAAACAGACAGGGCTGAGGCTGTAGAAGGAGTTCAAATTATAGAGTATTTTCTTTCTCTCTCTTCCCTTCTCTTCACTCTGGCTCGGCGCAGAGCGGAGTTTGCTTGCCAGTAGTGAGGTATTGGTTCAGAGTAATTGTATTCTCTGCACATCAGACCCAAAGCAGAGCTTGTTATGAGAATAAGAGAGGAAACACGCTTATCTGTATTTCCACAGTAACCGGGGGGGCGATCTCTGCTCTCGCTCTGCAATGCTAGTCTAGCTAGCTGCTCTTATTTTCTTCCCTGTGCAGTTCTCTACTGTCAAAGCTCATTATGGAGTGTTGCTTTGCTTTGCTCTGTGCCGCTGTCCACACTTTTAGCCTTTCAGCATTCACCACACACTCTCACCACACCCCAGTTCTCCCACACCACCACCCCCTCCTTCCTCCTCATCATCTATCCCCACCACCCACACGTTACAGGAAGGGGTCGCAGTTCCTGAGCGTCCCACTAGGTGTCATCCTCCGACAACCTTAGGCACCTCCTCACTCACAGTCTGGACTAATCAGTATCCTATTGGTGTCACCTGTGTCTACCTGTTCACATGTGTATTTATGCCCTCACTTCTCTGTGTTTCCTTGCTCAGTTTTCTCTGTTAGTTTCTCTATGTCCAGCAGTACTACTCAGTGTCTGATCGGAGACCTATGTACAGGTACTTGAGAAGTGTTCTCCCTGTTTAGTTATTTGTTTCAGTTGTAGGTAGTATTTTGTATTTTGGCTGTCAGACGGTTTTTGGAGACTTATTTGCTTCTTCTTTCTTAAATTGTGATAAGTCTGTTATTTTGTATTTTGGCTTCGGGACCACCAGTAAAGATCCTTGTTTCACCATCTCTGCCTACTGCCTACTGTATCCTGCACCGCACCTGGGTCACACCTCACACCAACCCTTACACACACACACATACAGTGCATGACTTTTTCCACATTTTGTTACGTTACAGCCTTATTCTAAAATGGATAAAATGGTTTTTTTCCCCCTCATCAATCTACACACAATACCCCATAATGACAAAGCAATTTTTAGCAAATGTATTAAAAATAAAAAACTGAAATATCACATTTACATAAGTATTCAGACCCTTTACTCAACACTTTGTTGAAGCACCTTTGGCAGCGATTACTGCCTCGAGTCTTCTTGCGTATGACATTATAAGCTTTGCACACCTGTATTTGGGGAGTTTCTCCCATTCTTCTCTGCAGATCCTCTCAAGCTCTGTCAGGTTGGATGGGGAGCTTCGCTGCACAGCTATTTTCAGGTCTCTACAGTGATGTTCGATCGGGTTCAAGTCCGGGCTCTGGCTGTGCCACTCAAGGACATTCATAGACTTGTCCCTGAAGCCACTCCTGTGTTGTCTTGGCTAGGTGCTTAGGGTCATTGTCCTGTTGGAAGGTAAACCTTCGCCCCCAGTCTGAGGTCCTGAGCGCTCTGGAGCAGGTTTCATCAAGGATCTCTCCTTCGACCTCTTGGCTTGGTTTTTGCTCTGACATGCACTGTCAACTGTGGGACCTTATATAGACAGGTGTGTGCCTTTCCAAATCATATCCAATCAATTGAATTTACCACAGGTGGACTCCAATCAAGTTGTAGCAACATCTCAAGGATGATCAATGGAAACAGGATGCACCTGAGCTCAATTTCGAGTCTCATAGCAAATGGTGTGAGTGAGTTTTCATAGTTCCTATTGAGCTGTTGTGACACGTGTCTTCCGTCTCGCTTCCGCATTGTCTCCGTGCTGCTGTGCTGTTTGTTGCTACTTGGCTACCTGCCAAACTATTCACGTTTTACTTTTAATAAACGTTTAATCAATATCTGTGTTCAACAAATTTACCAACTTTTTAGTTTTGTCCTCACTCATCTTTTTTCGTTAAACTTTTTCACCCCGGACGTTTTATCCCGTTTATCCCGAGACAGAAGAGTCATTTTCCTGTGCGTTTTAGCTGCCAATTTTACTTTATTTTCCATTTTTCCATCGCAACTTTTTTTCCCTTATTCAACTTTTTCACTCCGGACGCTTTATCTGGACATGGTTCGTCAACATCTTCAACAGCCGAAGCTAAGTAGTAACATTAACATGATGTCTTCTAATTGCAGTCGCTGTACTCATAATATACAGGAGAACGATCGCCTTACGGCGAGAATAGCTGTGCTACAAGCCCAGCTTCAGACGCAATCGTTAGGCAAGGGTAATTTCAGTGTAGGAAAGGAAGAAACAGCGTCTGTGCCACCAGTAAGTACAGACAGTAACGTTAGTATAAATCCCCCCGCACAGTCCCCCGCAGCCGGACAACTTTCTCATGGCTTCTGGAGGGAAATACTGTTGGAATGCTCAACCGGTGTCGCTCATTCAGCCGACAGAAACCTTCAACCGGTTTTCCCCATTATGTAGCGAGTCGGAGTCTGAGTCTGAGTCTTCTCTTGTCTCTACTCCTCCCGTTACGGGGTCTGAGACGCCGAAGGCTCCCACCATTAGCTCTGACAAATTGAAAACCCTAGTCATTGGCGACTCCATTACCCGCAGTATTAGACTTAAAACGAATCACCCAGCGATCATACACTGTTTACCAGGGGGCAGGGCTACCGACGTTAAGGCTAATCTAAAGATGGTGCTGGCTAAAGCTAAAACTGGCGAGTGTAGAGAGTATAGAGATATTGTTATCCACGTCGGCACCAACGATGTTAGGATGAAACAGTCAGAGGTCACCAAGTGCAACATAGCTTCAGTGTGTAAATTAGCTAGAAAGATGTCGGCATCGAGTAATTGTCTCTGGCCCCCTCCCAGTTAGGGGAAGTGACGAGCTCTACAGCAGAGTCTCAGCACTCAATCGCTGGTTGAAAACTGTTTTCTGCCCCTCCCAAAAGATAACATTTGTGGATAATTGGCCCTCTTTCTGGGACTCACCCACAAACAGGACCAAGCCTGACCTGCTGAGGAGTGACAGACTCCATCCTAGCTGGAGGGGTGCTCTCCTCTTATCTACCAACATAGATAGGGCTCTAACTCCTCTAGCCCCACAGTGAAATAGGGTGCAGGCCAGGCAGCAGGCTGTTAGCCAACCTGCCAGCTTAGTGGAGTCTGCCAATAGCATAGTCAGTGTAGTCAGCTCAGCCATACCCATTGAGACTGTGTCTGTGCCTCGACCTAGGTTGGGCAAAACTAAACATGGCGGTGTTCACCCTAGCAATCTTATTAGGATAAAGACCTCCTCCATTCCTGCCATTATTGAAAGAGATCGTGATACCTCACATCTCAAAATAGGGTTACTTAATGTTAGATCCCTCACTTCAAAGGCAGTCATAGTCAATGAACTAATCACTGATCATAATCTTGATGTGATTGGCCTGACTGAAACATGGCTTAAGCCTGATGAATTTGCTGTGTTAAATGAGGCCTCACCTCCTGGTTACACTAGTGACCATATTCCCCGTGCATCCCCGCAAGGGCGGAGGTGTTGCTAACATTTACGATAGCAAATTTAAATTTACAAAAAAAAAATGGCGTTTTCATCTTTTGAGCTTCTAGTCATGAAATCTATGCAGCCTACTCAATCACTTTTTATAGCTACTGTTTACAGGCCTCCTGGGCCATATACAGCGTTCCTCTCTGAGTTTCCTGAATTCCTATCAGACCTTGTAGTCATAGCAGATCATATTCTAATTTTTGGTGATTTTAATATTCACATGGAGAAGTCCACAGACCCACTCCAAAAGTCTTTCGGAGCCATCATCGACTCAGTGGGTTTTGTCCAACATGTCTCTGGACCTACTCACTGCCACAGTCATACTCTGGACCTAGTTTTGTCCCATGGAATAAATGTTGTAG
Source organism: Coregonus clupeaformis (assembly GCF_020615455.1). Lineage (NCBI taxonomy): Eukaryota > Metazoa > Chordata > Actinopteri > Salmoniformes > Salmonidae > Coregonus > Coregonus clupeaformis. The sequence goes on from NC_059205.1 coordinate 24,557,616, forward strand.
ATCTTAATGTTTTTCCACAAAATCCTGGACTATCGGACCACCATTTTATTACGTTTGCAATCGCAACAAATAATCTGCTCAGACCCCAACCAAGGAGCATCAAAAGTCGTGCTATAAATTCTCAGACAACACAAAAATTCCTTGATGCCCTTCCAGACTCCTTCTGCCTACCCAAGGACGTCAGAGGACAAAAATCAGTTAACCACTTAACTGAGGAACTCAATTTAACCTTGCGCAATACCCTAGATGCAGTTGCACCCCTAAAAACGAAAAACATTTGTCATAAGAAACTAGCTCCCTGGTATACAGAAAATACCCGAGCTTTGAAGCAAGCTTCCAGGAAATTGGAACGGAAATGGCGCCACACCAAACTGGAAGTCTTCCGACTAGCTTGGAAAGACAGTACCGTGCAGTACCGAAGAGCCCTCACTGCTGCTCGATCATCCTACTTTTCCAACTTAATCGAGGAAAATAAGAATAATCCAAAATTTCTTTTTGATACTGTTGCAAAGCTAACTAAAAAGCAGCATTCCCCAAGAGAGGATGGCTTTCACTTCAGCAGTAATAAATTCATGAACTTCTTTGAGGAAAAGATCATGACCATTAGAAAGCAAATTACGGACTCCTCTTTGAATCTGCGTATTCCTCCAGGGCTTAGCTGTCCTGGATCTGCACAGCTCTGCGAGGGGCCTGGGATCGGGAGAGACACTTAAGTGTTTTAGTACTATATCTCTTGACACAATGATGAAAATAATCATGGCCTCTAAACCTTCAAGCTGCATACTGGATCCTATTCCTACTAAACTGCTGAAGGAGCTGCTTCCTGTGCTTGGCCCTCCTATGTTGAACATAATAAACAGCTCTCTATCCACCGGATGTGTACCAAACTCACTAAAAGTGGCAGTGATAAAGCCTCTCTTGAAAAAGCCAAACCTTGACCCGGAAAATATAAAAAACTATCGGCCTATATCGAATCTTCCATTCCTCTCAAAAATTTTAGAAAAAGCTGTTGCGCAGCAACTCACTGCCTTTCTGAAGACAAACAATGTATACGAAATGCTTCAGTCTGGTTTTAGACCCCATCATAGCACTGAGACTGCACTTGTGAAGGTGGTAAATGACCTTTTAATGGCGTCAGACCGAGGCTCTGCATCTGTCCTCGTGCTACTAGACCTTAGTGCTGCCTTTGACACCATCGATCACCACATTCTTTTGGAGAGACTGGAAACCCAAATTGGTCTACACGGACAAGTTCTGGCCTGGTTTAGATCTTACCTGTCGGAAAGATATCAGTTTGTCTCTGTGAATGGTCTGTCCTCCGACAAATCAACTGTACATTTCGGTGTTCCTCAAGGTTCCGTTTAGGACCACTATTGTTTTCACTATATATTTTACCTCTTGGGGATGTTATTCGAAAACATAATGTTAACTTTCACTGCTATGCGGATGACACACAGCTGTACATTTCAATGAAACATGGTGAAGCCCCCAAAATTGCCCTCGCTAGAAGCCTGTGTTTCAGACATAAGGAAGTGGATGGCTGAAAACGTTTTACTTTTAAACTCGGACAAAACAGAGATGCTTGTTCTAGGTCCCAAGAAACAAAGAGATCTTCTGTTAAATCTGACAATTCATCTTGATGGTTGTAAAGTCGTCTCAAATAAAACTGTGAAGGACCTCGGCGTTACTCTTGACCCTGATCTCTCTTTTGACGAACATATCAAGACTGTTTCAAGGACAGCTTTTTTCCATCTACGTAACATTGCAAAAATCAGAAATTTTCTGTCCAAAAATGATGCAGAAAAATTAATCCATGCATTTGTTACTTCTAGGTTAGACTACTGCAATGCTCTATTTTCCGGCTACCCGGATAAAGCACTAAATAAACTTCAGTTAGTGCTAAATACGGCTGCTAGAATCCTGACTAGAACCAAGAAATTTGATCATATTACTCCAGTGCTAGCTTCCCTACACTGGCTTCCTGTTAAGGCAAGGGCTGATTTCAAGGTTTTACTGTTAACCTATAAAGCGTTACATGGGCTTGCTCCTACCTATCTTTCCGAGTTGGTCCTGCCGTACATACCAATACGTACGCTACGGTCACAAGACGCAGGCCTCCTAATTGTCCCTAGAATTTCTAAGCAAACAGCGGGAGGCAGGGCTTTCTCCTATAGATCTCCATTTTTATGGAACAGTCTGCCTACCCATGTGAGAGACGCAGACTCGGTCTCAACCTTTAAGTCTTTACTGAAGACTTATCTCTTCAGTAGGTCATATGATTGAGTGTAGTCTGGCCCAGGAGTGTGAAGGTGAACGGAAAGGCTCTGGAGCAACGAACAGCCCTTGCTGTCTCTGCCAGGCCGGTTCCCCTCTCCACTGGGGTTCTCTGCCTCTAGCCCTGTTGCAGGGGCTGAGTCACTGGCTTGCTGGTGCTCTTTCATGCCGTCCCTGGGAGGGGTGCGTCACTTGAGTGGGTTGAGTTACTGACGTGATCTTCCTGTCTGGGTTGGCGCCCCCCCCTTGGTTTGTGCTGTGGTGGAGACCTCTGTGGGTTTCTCCGGATGGGGCCACAGTGTCTCCGGACCGCTCCTGTCTCAGCCTCCAGTATTTATGCTGCAGTAGTTTATGTGTCGGGGGGCTGGGGTTAGTTGGTTATACCTGGAGTACTTCTCCTGTCTTATCCAGTGTCCTGTGTGAATTTAAGTATGCTCTCTCTAATTCTCTCGTTCTCTCTTTCTCTCTGAGAACCTGAGCCCTAGGACCATACGTCAGGACTACCGGGCATGATGACACCTTGCTGTCCCCAGTCCGCCTGGCCTTGCTGCTATTCCAGTTTCAACTGTTCTGCCTGCGGTTACGAAACCCCTACCTGTCCCAGACCTGCTGTTTTCAACTCCTAATGATCGGCTATGAAAAGCCAACTGAGAGACCTGAGCCCTAGGACCATACGTCGGGACTACCGGCCGTGGTGACTCCTTGCTGTCCCCAGTCCGCCTGGCCTTGCTGCTATTCCAGTTTCAACTGTTCTGCCTGCGGTTATGGAACCCCTACCTGTCCCAGACCTGCTGTTTTCAACTCTTAATGATCGGCTATGAAAAGCCAACTGAGATTTATTCCTGATTATTATTTGACCATGCTTGTCACTTATGAACATTTTTGAACATCTTGGCATGGTTCTGTTATAATCTTCACCCGGCACAGCCAGAAGAGGACTGGCCACCCCTCATAGCCTGGTTCCTCTCTAGGTTTCTTCCTAGGTTTTCGCCTTTCTAGGGAGTTTTTCCTAGCCACCGTGCTTCTACACCTGCATTACTAGCTGTTTGGGGTTTTAGGCTGGGTTTCTGTACAGCACTTCGAGATATTAGCTGATGTAAGAAGGGCTATATAAAATAAAATTGATTGAAATTGATTGAATACTTAGGTAAATAAGGTATTTATGTTTTTATTTTTAATACATTTGCAAACATTTCTAAAAACCTGTTTTCTCTTTGTCATTATGGGGTATTGTGTGTAGATTGATGAGGAAAATGTGGTATTTAATCAATTTGAGAAAAAGGCTGTAATGTAACAAAATTTGGAAAAAGTCAAGGGGTCTAAATACTTTCCGAATGTGCTGTATACACACATACAGGTAAACAGACAGAAACCTGCTTAGTACACGCACACGCACATGCACACACAAACACACCAACTGCATCTCTCAAATACTTTATGGTATTGTATAGTGGTGAGGCTATGGTCTGTGAGTAAACTTCAAACAATGTCTCTCACCTAGCTCTTACACATGGCTTGTCCATAGCCAGTCACTTCCTACCAATACCTTTTTTTAAGGACGAGTCACCATAGCAACCGATCCCCAAATAAATAGAGTAGCAGACCAGCTACAACCTGTGACCCTCTCTTTCTGTCTCCCTCTTTCTTAAATATATCTCATTTCTCTCTCTCTCCCTCTCTCTCTCAATATATCTGTCCCCCCCTTCTTGACAGAACTCAGTCCGTCTGTCCCTTTCCTTTCTACCTCATTAACTGTCACAGTGCTACGCGTCAGTCTGTGGTCAGTCAGTCCAGTCATAAGCTACTACTGCTCCTCCGCTCATCAGTGCATTTGCTCTTATAAGCAGTGGCTTGGTCCATCAGGCATCTCCAGTTGAGCGGTTATCTGTACAAATGGGAGAAAGGGCCTGACAAAGCAGTGAGCCCAAGTGTAACCATTTGTGCCAATTATTTCATTAGAGTCTGACAGACTCCCTTCCCTCCACTGGCAGCAAGCAGGCAGGCAGGCAGCACCCCTCTCTACTCTGCTCTCCTCTCGCCTCCCTGCTCTGCACGCTGGAGCGCAACGCAATGGGTTCAAGTCCATCAATTAATGAGGCAATTTGCTCAAGTGGTTACACCTGGGCTGAACACTTTGTGTAGTTCTGCTTGCCAATCACAAGCTATTAGGGTGATGTAGGATGAGGGTGGTTCTGCTAGTTTTGCTGTCTCACTAGGCTTCGCTGGTTATGTCAGTGTGTGTGTGTGTGTGTGGGGGGGGGATGATGGTGAGTGTGGGGGGGTTGGGGTGTGTGTGCATGTGTGAGTGTTTGTCGTGTCTGCCTGCATGTTTGTCTGTCAGTCAGTCTGTCAGTTTCTCTTTCTCTCTGCTAGCATGTTGTGTGCGTCATGCCATCTCTCCATCTCTACGTCAGACTGCTGCTGCGTGTCAGTGTGTCTGTGTGTGTGTGTGTCAAGTTTGTGTATGCGTGTGTTAGGGATGTAACGAACCACTGATACGCATCGGACTTCGGTTCAAATGTTTAAGATATGAGTGCATCAACTGATCCAAATGTAGCATGCATCGGTCAGACAATCAATTAAAATGTGTCGAACTAAGCATGTAATTGTGTTGACAGTAACTGATCTACAAGTAATTTTGCATACAGAACAACCCCAGGCAAAATCAGTTGCCTAATCAAACTGCGTGTTGTGCGCAGCATCGCACGCTGACCAACCAGAGGTTATTTTTATAAAATATGCTGTTGAAAATGATGTTTTACAAAAGTAGCCTAAGCTACCGCCGAGACAACTCTCATCTGGCTATAGGCCTACATGCTGATCAGGGTTTACATTCGATTTTAGTTATGGCTCAGCTCAGGTGCCTACATACACCATAGACATATATAGTGGGGGAAAAAAGTATTTAGTCAGCCACCAATTGTGCAAGTTCTCCCACTTAAAAAGATGAGAGAGGCCTGTCATTTTCATCATAGGTACACGTCAACTATGACAGACTGTCACACCCTGGCTCGGGGACTCATTATGTTGAGCCAGGGTGTGTTCATTCTATGTTTTCTGTTTCTTCGGTGGGTGTTCTAGGTTGTCGATTTTCTATGTTTGCCGGTGTGACTCCCAATCAGAGGCAACGAGTGTCGGCTGGTTGTCTCTGATTGGGAGCCATATTTAATCTGTCGGTTTTTCCTTTGGTTTTGTGGGTTCTTGTTTCGAGTTAGTTTAGTTTCACCGTGTACTGTCACGTTATCGTCTTTGTTTGTTTTGATCGTGTTTTACTTATTAAAGAATATGTTTGCTTGCAACGCTGCGCCTTGGTCTACTCAATCCTACGACGAGCGTGACAGAAGAACCCACCAAAAATGGACCAAGCAGCGTGAAGAGGAGAGAGGAAGGACCTGGGATCAGGGGAGTAGGAGTTTCGGCTGGGCCACGCTAAGTGAAGAGGAGAGAGGCTGGTCTATGAAGCAATGGATCGAGAGTCTGGCGAGAGCTAGGGAGGCCTGGTCCACGGGGAGGAGAGAACCCCAGAAAATTTTTAGGGGGGGGCTCACGACGTGGACGACGGGGCAGCAGGAGGCCGCGATGGAGCGGTCCAGCGGGTGTGAAGAGGAGGCCGCCAGGTTAAGGGGGCCACTGGTCACAGAGGAGAGGGAAAGTGTGGAGGCACGGCGAGAGGTACTGGGGTGTGTTACCAGTCCGGTCCGGCCCGTTCCTGATCCCTGCGTAGGGCCAGTGGTGTGTGTCCCCAGTACGGTCCGGCCTGTTCCTGTTCCTCGCATCGAGCCTGTGGTGCGTGTAGTCAGCCCGGCCCGGCCTGTTCCTGCTTCCCGCATCGAGCCTGTGGTGCGTGTCGCCAGCCCGGTCCGGCCTGTTCCTGCTCCCCGCACCAAGTCTGTGGTGCGTCTCGTCAGCCCTGTCCGGCTCGTTCCTGCTCTCCGCACCAAGTCTGTGGGGCGCGTCGCCAGCCCGGCCCGGCCTGTTCCTTCTCCCCGCACCAAACCTGTGGTGCGCGTCGCCAGCCCGGTCCGGCCTGTTCCTGCTCCCCGCACCAAGTCTGTGGTGCGTCTCGTCAGCCCTGTCCGGCTCATTCCTGCTCTCCGCACCAGGTCGGTGGTGCGCGTCGCCAGCCCATTCCGGCCTGTTCCTTCTCCCCGCACCAAACCTGTGGTGCGCGTCGCCAGCCCGGTCCGGCCTGTTCCTGCTCCCCGCACCAAGTCTGTGGTGCGTCTCGTCAGCCCTGTCCGGCTCGTTCCTGCTCTCCGCACCAGGTCGGTGGTGCGCGTCGCCAGCCCATTCCGGTCCGTTCCTGTTCCACGCACCAAGCCAGGGGCGCGTGTCGTCAGTCCGGCTCCGGCCAGCGGGGCTAGACAGGACCAGGAGTACTTTGGGGGATTGGAGAGGAAGTGGGGATCAAGCCCGGAGCCGGAGCCGAGGAGGAATGCCCACCCAGCCCTCCCCTGTTTTGCTCGTATTTAGGCGCGGTCGCAGTCCGCGCCTTTAGGGGGGGGTACTGTCACACCCTGGCTCGGGGACTCATTATGTTGAGCCAGGGTGTGTTCATTCTATGTTTTCTGTTTCTTCGGTGGGTGTTCTAGGTTGTCGATTTTCTATGTTTGCCGGTGTGACTCCCAATCAGAGGCAACGAGTGTCGGCTGGTTGTCTCTGATTGGGAGCCATATTTAATCTGTCGGTTTTTCCTTTGGTTTTGTGGGTTCTTTTTTCGAGTTAGTTTAGTTTCACCGTGTACTGTCACGTTATCGTCTTTGTTTGTTTTGATCGTGTTTTACTTCTTAAAGAATATGTTTGCTTGCAACGCTGCGCCTTGGTCTACTCAATCCTACGACGAGCGTGACACAGACAAATGCCAGAAATTCACATTGTAGGATTTTTAATGAATGTATTTGCAAATGATGGTGGAAAATAAGTATTTGGTCACCTACAAACAAGCAAGATTTCTGGCTCTCACAGACCTGTAACTTCTTCTTTAAGAAGCTCCTCTGTCCTCCACTCGTTACCTGTATTAATGGCACCTGTTTGAACTTGTTATCAGTATAAAAGACACCTGTCCACAACCTCAAACAGTCACACTCCAAACTCCACTATGGCCAAGACCAAAGAGCTGTTAAAGGACACCAGAAACAAAATTGTAGACCTGCACCAGGCTGGGAAGAATGAATCTGCAATAGGTAAGCAGCTTGGTTTGAAGAAATCAACTGTGGGAGCAATTATTAGGAAATGGAAGACATACAAGACCACTGATAATCTCCCTCGATCTGGGGCTCCACGCAAGATCTCACCCCGTGGGGTCAAAATGATCACAAGAACGGTGAGCAAAAATCCCAGAACCACACAGGGGGACCTAGTGAATGACCTGCAGAGAGCTGGGACCAAAGTAACAAAGCCTACCATCAGTAACACACTACGTCGCCAGGGACTCAAATCCTGCAGTGCCAGACGTGTCCCCCTGCTTAAGCCAGTACATGTCCAGGCCCGTCTGAAGTTTGCTAGAGTGCATTTGGATGATCCAGAAGAGGATTGGGAGAATGTCATATGGTCAGATGAAACCAAAATATAACTTTTTGGTAAAAACTCAACTCGTCGTGTTTGGAGGACAAAGAATGCTGAGTTGCATCCAAAGAACACCATACCTACTGTGAAGCATGGGGGTGGAAAATCTTGCTTTGGGGCTGTTTTTCTGCAAAGGGAGCAGGACGACTGATCCGTGTAAAGGAAAGAATGAATGGGGCCATGTATCGTTAGATTTTGAGTGAAAACCTCCTTCCATCAGCAAGGGCATTGAAGATGAAACGTGGCTGGGTCTTTCAGCATGACAATGATCCCAAACACACCGCCCGGGCAACGAAGGAGTGGCTTCGTAAGAATCAGTTCAAGGTCCTGGAGTGGCCTAGCCAGTCTCCAGATCTCAACCCCATAGAAAATCTTTGGAGGGAGTTGAAAGTCCGTGTTGCCCAGCGACAGCCCCAAAACATCACTGCTCTACAGGAGATCTACATGGAGGAATGGGCCAAAATACCAGCAACAGTGTGTGAAAACCTTGTTTGACCTGTGTCATTGCCAACAAAGGGTATATAACAAAGTATTGAGAAACTTTTGTTATTGACCAAATACTTATTTTCCACCATAATTTGCAAATAAATTCATAAAAAATCCTACAATGTGATTTTCTGGATTTTTTTTTCTCATTTTGTCTGTCATAGTTGACGTGTACCTATGATGAAAATTACAGGCCTCTCTCATCTTTTTAAGTGGGAGAACTTGCACAATTGGTGGCTGACTAAATACTTTTTTTCCCCACTGTACATAATTTACACACACACACAAACTCACACACACACACACACACACACACACAGAAGTCAGGTGATGAGCTCCATCCACAGCAGATTTGAATTTAGAATGGAAAATGAGTGTGTTTATGCAACAAATGTTAGTGCATCAAATCGTATTGCATCGAACAGAATCGCTTCGATTCGATTCGTTCCTCTAATCAAACGGAATAGCACCAAATCGCTTCAAACTAAAACGTATCGTTCCTGTATCGTATTGGAGCCAATGTATCTAGATACGTATCGAATTGTCTTGAAAGGAAAAGATGCACATCCCTAGTGTGTGTGTGTGTGTGTGTGTGTGTGTGTGTGTGTGTGTGTGTGTGTGTGTGTGTGTGTGTGTGTGTGTGTGTGTGTGTGTGTGTGTGTGTGTGTGTGTGTGTTTGTGTGTGCTGCTGACACGCAGACCTAGAAGCAGAGGTTTGTTGTCCCGTCCACATTTTCAGGCTTCCTGAATCTTTGATGACACTGCTTCAGAAATTTCAGTCTCTACCGGTCAGAGTCACATGGGAAAAACAGGCGCCATGTGGTTTGTATTGCTTCACGAACTGACAGTGGATATAGAAGAAGAAAATCTCTAAAAATCTGATTCTTCTGTACTGTATTTACAAAATTTTTGTTTGTTGCGCTTGAGCTGCTATATTCAGTAGGCAAACTAGAGAAAACCGATGCAGAGTATTGTGGACATGGTCTGTCAACGCTGGTAGATTTTCATGGCTTAATCTTCCTCTCTCTGCCACAGTCTTTTATGAAGTACAAGCCTTGTGCAAGTTCATTAAATTCTTTGGTTATAGTGAGTCTATTTAATATTTAATGTGTGCATGCAGGCTTTCGTGTGTGTTTGTGTGTGTGTGTGTGTGTGTGTGTGTGTGTGTGTGTGTGTGTGTGTGTGTGTGCATGTGTATGTGCCTGCCTGCATGTGTGTGTTTGTGTGTGGTCTGAATAGAGATTCCTCTGAGTTACAGAGACAAACACGGACACACAGGCAAGGTAAAGTTGTGTGTTTACAGACTGACCCCATTGCAGCGAGCTGTGCAGAACCGTAGCTATAATGTATGCTTGAGATAAACCACTATGACAGGACCTACATACGGATGTTTCACTTTCCTCCATTTGATTTAAGCAAGGGCATTCTCACTCCTGCATCCAAGCAGCCCTATTTCTTTCATCTCATTGGTTGTGATATTATCCTTGGGCTTCTGTAGCAACACAAGGTATAATTTATTGTTTGTTCAGCAAGGCAAATGTGCAAGCCCGGCATATTTCATTTGCTGTATATAAATATAATTATTAAAATATTATGTTTCTTCGTCTTTTTGTGTGTGTTCACACTTGTGTGTTCTCTGTGGCACAGATACCTCATTGTCTGAGTCATATCCTCTCCGGGATTGTATAATTTTTTTCCCACTGTGATTATTCCTGCAATATGAAATGTCATGGGATATAAATGTGTGGACTCGAGGTGCAAAGGGAGTTTTAAGTCAATGTTATATCAAAGAGAAGAAAAAGAGATTGGTGGTGCAGTAGCAATCAGCAAACATTTTTTACATTTTAGCAGACACTTACAGTTAGTGAGTGCAAACATTATTTATTTTTCATACTGGCCCCCCGTGGGAATCGAACCCACAACACTGGCGTTGCAAACGCCATGCTCTACCAACTGAGCTACATCCCTGGCCGCCATTCCCTCCCCTACCAATTGTGCGCTGCCCCATGGGTCTCCCGGTCACAGCTGGCTACGACAGAGCCTGGATTCGAACCAGGATCTCTAGTGGCAAGGGTAGCACTGCGATGCACTCAGGACGACACCAACGCATACCAAATGGATGTTACATTAACACTCAGGGGATTAAATATTGAGATGGTAGAAAGCTTTGACCCAACTGGCCAGCCCAGCCTTAATGCATGTTTCTATACAGACATTAGGTGTGTGCGTGTGTTTTATGTTTGTGTCTGTGTCTGCATGCCTACGTGTTTCTGCGTGCAATGCATGCATGTGTGCGTCACGTGCATACATGTGTGCGTGTAACCTAATCAACAGCCAGAACTCAACTCCTGCAGGTGCTAGCACTAGCAGTCGTTTGTCTTCGACCCAGAAGCTAAGAAAAGCGTTCTGTATTTATGAGTCTGTTTTAACAAGCCCAGTCTGTCTAATAATTCAGTTCTTCCATCCATATGGAATTAACTGTAATGATTATGATTAAGCTAAAGCAGTCTTGTTTTTCTCTGTGGGTATTGATAGGGTTGTAAAGACTAGCATAAAACTATATGTAGCCATGCCTGTAACCGTAAAGGTAGCTGTAAACTGACATCCAACAAATGAGAGACTGTATTTTATGGTCTCGTCTGGAGAGAACGTCCTTGTGTGCTTTGCATATCGATGGTAGGAGACAGGTATGAATTCAGGGCTGTATTTAGTACAAACATTTTCCAGTTTTATACACATGCCAGTAAAAATTGCATTAAGCCCCATCTTCCAAAAGGGATAGTATCTTTTATTTCATTTTATCGTTCTCTCTCTCACTCTCTATTCTCTCAATTCTCTTCAGAGTGGATAATGTATTTGAGAAAATTGTCTGTGGGAAAATTTTATTACCACTCTAGAAATATACTATTTCAGAGTATATAATTGATTTATATTGGTTTGATATCAGATCTTAGGACTTTGTTAAATCCCTGTTACGTATCACTGATTGTTTAATTAACTCTATTCCATTAGGGTGTCATGGCGATGTTAAGAATACAGTAGAAAATCAAGTATAAGTTGTTAACTTTGTCGTTAAAAATCTCTTCATGGTATTGAAATCAATTAACTTATACGTGTGTGTGTGTGTGTGTGTGTGTGTGTGTGTGTGTGTGTGTGTGTGTGTGTGTGTGTGTGTGTGTATGTGTGTGTGTGTGTGTGTGTGTGTACGTGTTTAACTATACTTGTGGGGACCAGAAGTCTCCACAAGAATAGTAAACAAACAAACATTTGACCAACTGGGGACATTTTGTTGGTCCCCACAAGGTCAAATGCTATTTCTAGGGGGTTTAGGGTTAAGGTAAGAATTAGGTTTAGGGTTAGGAGCTAGGGTTAGGGTTAGAGTTAAGGTTAGGTTTTCAGGTTAAGGTTACGGCTAGCTAGGTTAAGGATAGGGTTAGGGTTATGGTAAGGGTACGGGTTAGGGTACGTCTTATGGTTAGTGTTTAGGGAAAATAGGATTTTGAATGGGACTGAATTGTGTGTCCCGACAAGGTTAGTTGTACAAGACTCTGTGTGTGTGTGTGTGTGTGTGTGTGTGTGTGTGTGTGTGTGTGTGAGAGCGTATTTGAGTGTATGTGTGTGTGAGCTTGCTCACGTGTGTGTTTGGATGGCAGTGTGGCCCCGCAGGCTTTTTGATGTGGCAGGCCCGTCGATCTCCTGTGGCAGGACTCTCCTCTCCTTCCATTCCCTCTGCTCCGACACCTCTGATCTACACAACCAGGACGTTGCTGTTCCAGCACTGATAAAGGCCAGACAGGAACCTACCCACCATGGACCTGGCTGTGTGTTGATAAAGAAGCAGGCCAGATCCCATCCCAGCAGGCCATGGAATGAGGGCCAGAGAGGAGAGAGGATGAGAGGCAGAGTGACTCTACACGATATTGCCAATGTACAGTGGGGAGAACAAGTATTTGATACACTGCTGATTTTGCAGGTTTTCCTACTTACAAAGCATGTAATTTTTTATCATAGGTACACTTCAACTGTGAGAGACAGAATCTAAAACTAAAATCCAGAAAATCACATTGTATGATTTTTAAGTAATTAATTTGCATTTTATTGCATGACATAAGTATTTGATACATCAGAAAAGCAGAACTTAATATTTGGTACAGAAACCTTTGTTTGCAATTACAGAGATCATACATTTCCTGTAGGTCTTGACCAGGTTTGCACACACTGCAGCAGGGATTTTGGCCCACTCCTCCATACAGACCTTCTCCAGGTCTTTCAGGTTTCGGGGCTGTCGCTGGGCAATACGGACTTTCAGCTCCCTCTAAAGATTTTCTATTGGGTTGAGGTCTGGAGACTGGCTAGGCCATTCCAGGACCTTGAGATGCTTCTTACGGAGCCACTCATTAGTTGCCTTGGCTGTGTGTTTCGGGTCGTTGTCATGCTGGAAGACCCAGCCACGACCCATCTTCAATGCTCTTACTGAGGGAAGGAGGTTGTTGGCCAAGATCTCGCGATACATGGCCCCATCCATCCTCCCCATCAATACGGTGCAGTCGTCCTGTCCCCTTTGCAGAAAAGCATCCCCAAAGAATTATGTTTCCACCTCCATGCTTCACGGTTGGGATGGTGTTCTTGGGGTTGTACTCATCCTTCTTCTTCCTCCAAACGTGGCGAGTGGAGTTTAGACCAAAAAGCTCTATTTTTGTCTCATCAGACCACATGACCTTCTCCCATTCCTCCTCTGGATCATCCAGATAGTCATTGGCAAACTTCAGACGGGCCTGGACATGTGCTGGCTTGAGCAGGGGGACCTTGCATGCGCTGCAGTATTTTAATCCATGACGGCGTAGTGTGTTACTAATGGTTTTCTTTGAGACAGTGGTCCCAGCTCTCTTCAGGTCATTGACCAGGTCCTGCCGTGTAGTTATGGGCTGATCCCTCACCTTCCTCATGATCATTGATGCCCCACGAGGTGAGATCTTGCATGGAGCCCCAGACCGAGGGTGATTGACCGTCATCTTGAACCATTTTCTAATAATTGCGCCAACAGTTGTTGCCTTCTCACCAAGCTGCTTGCCTATTGTCCTGTAGCCCATCCCAGCCTTGTGCAGGTCTACAATTTTATCCCTGATGTCCTTACACAGCTCTCTGGTCTTGGCTATTGTGGAGAGGTTGGAGTCTGTTTGATTGAGTGTGTGGACAGGTGTCTTTTATACAGGTAACGAGTTCAAACAGGTGCAGTTAATACAGGTAATGAGTGGAGAACAGTAGGGCTTCTTAAAGAAAAACGAACAGGTCTGTGAGAGTCGGAATTCTTACTGGTTGGTAGGTGATCAAATACTTATGTCATGCAATAAAATGCAAATTAATTACTTAAAAATCATACAATGTGATTTTCTGGAGTTTTGTTTTAGATTCCGTCTCTCACAGTTGAAGTGTACCTATGATAAAAATTACAGACCTCTACATGCTTTGTAAGTAGGAAAACCTGCAAAATCGGCAGTGTATCAAATACTTGTTCTCCCCACTGTATATGGCCAGGGTAGTGTTGCATCGATGTGTTGGTGTACGACTTCCACCACAGTTACATACCAACTGCCAGGGTGAGCTCAGTGATATCTACACACACAAATTTAGATCACTATGATTGATGACTCCAGTGAGAGGAGAGAGAGAGAGAGAGAGAGAGAGAGAGAGAGAGAGAGAGAGAGAGAGAGAGAGAGAGAGAGAGAGAGAGAGAGAGAGAGTTGAGAGAGAGTTGGGTGGGTGGGTTTAGTGTCGGCCTTACACCTCATACACTTCCATGTCTATGTACAGTACATCAGCACTGGATGTCCATTCCCGTTTATTAACTCCAAAACATGTACATGGTCTAGCTAGCCTAACCCTAGATACAAGCAATCCACTTTCGCCACTACAAACCTAAAATGAGTTTCAAATGAACAAGTTACATTATTATTATCAATTAAGTTGATCACTGTATTATGATTTTGGCGGTTTAGTTGCATGACTAACATCTATATCACCCCACCTGACCGTCATCCAGACACACATAATGAAATTACCAGGTAGATTAATATGTACTTCAAGTAGACAGTCATGATTACTTTTCCTATACGCCTTTACAAAAAAACGATTTTCTTCCATTGTCTTTGGGTCAGGATGAAATTGTTCTCAGCATTCAATCTATTCAAGTTGTGCCAAGCTAAAGGAATGTGGCGTCCAATGTTTTAGTATATTAATTGTGTCAAAATAAAGAGCCGGCGATCATTGACGGAAGCGGGCAGAGGAGGAGGAGATTCATGAAGGAGCCTATTTGGCTTCAAGTCATCTGCAGAAAACAAGGACCTTTATGAATTTGCTTTAGACACAATCTGACAGGCAAGACAAAGAATGTGGCTGGCCTTATTAAAATCAATGATGTCTCCATTATTCCGGCTAAAAGAAACATGCAAATCATTCCAGTGAAGCGTGGACTATGTTTTTACCTGTTAGACAGAAGGTAATGTTCTACAAACGAACTACTCCCATATAAACTAACATGTCTGTAATAGTGAAATTGGGCAATTTCAACAGTGGTACTTGAGTAGGCTTCAATATACGTAATCTATACTGTATAATTCAATTACATCATTCAATCATTTGTATCTCTGTCATCATAGATCGACAACAACAAGCAACCTCTTTTCAATGTAGCCGATACACTCATTATGAGTAGGTTCAGCTGGAGATATAAACAGAGATTGAGTGGAGCACTCACACACACACACACACACACACACACACACTTCTCTTCAGTATGGATCTTTGACGCAGCAGAAAAGTTACAAATTGAGGCAATAGGACCATCCCAGCCCACTCAGGAGTGTGTGTGCGTGTGTGCGTGCTTGTGTGTGTGCCTGCCTGCATGCACGAGTGTGTGTATGTGTGTGTGTGTGTGTTCTCCACCCTTAACCACAAAGAAATTAAGATGTATGTAGTACTGCTACATTACAGCTGACGATCTCCATTATTTACGAGGAATTGAAAAGTTGCCTCCTTTTTAAATGCTAATGATTGATATGTTGCCAATGCAGCAGAGAGAAGGAGCACCTCCTGGTTTCCACCCCTGGAGGAAAACGCTGATCTGAGAAGATCTTCCTCCCACTCCCTGACAGTAGATTAGACAAATGACCCTCCAAGTCTCTAACCTCAGGGACCTGGCTGGGCGGCTCCCTCCCTCTCTAACGCTGTGTGTCTGTGTGTGTGTGTGTGTGTGTGTGTGTGTGTGTGTGTGTGTGTGTGTGTGTGTGTGTGTGTGTGTGTGTGTGTGTGTGTATGTGTGTATGTGTGTGTGTGTGTGTGTGTGTGTGTGTATGTGTGTGTGTGTGTGTGTGTGTGTATGTGTGTATGTGTATGTGTGCGTGCATCTGTCTCTCTCTCCACATTGTTGTGGGCTTTACTGAGACCCTAGTTGCCACTAAACACTGATCTATGGTCTAGGTGTGTTCAGGTGCATTTTACCCGTATTGGTTCAGGTTAAGGTGAGGATTTGCTGAAGGAGAAGCTGCCACTACAGTAGATCTGTGCATAAAGGCTACTTGTACTTGAAGCAGATAGATAGACATAACAGGGGTGGAGAGAGTGGTCTTTAAATCAGACAAATGCTATTCATTGGGGACAAACTAGGGAAGGAGCGCAAAACCCCAAACACTTTTCTGATAAAAACCTAACCCTATGCCTAACCCTATAACTGCACAGGCAGTTTTCATAAGTCTTAGCTATTTCCACACAGGAATTTTACTGTCCTCAGGGCACCGACAAACTGCAATCAATAAAACCCGAAGTAAATATGGTGCAATTGATGCTGCAGGTTACAAATACTGTATCCCCAACTAGGCTTGGGCGCTATACCGTGTATACCGGGGTATTTGGAAATAGCCACGGGATGGTTTTTCAATACCGTCAATACCGTCAAAACTATTTATTTGAAGTTTTTTTAATACATTTGAAAATTTGTAGCTACTTTTTAAGTTAACATCTGCAGTCAACTTGTGCAATACTTTAGGAAATAAAGCAGACACCGTTCTTCATTTCACCTGTCACATTACATTATGAAGCTTACTGCAGTTCCTCAGAACAGTTGAGCCAGTCAGGTGTTTGTTTGTAAATAGCACAGCTAGTTAGCCAAGTACTGTAAGTGGCAGGATTAATATGTAGACGGAGCATCATTAAGTGTTAGCTTTCTGCCATGTTTGAGAAGTCGAAGCGCTTTGGATGAGTTATCTGTACAGCTGCCACTGCTATCTTGATTTCCTTGCATTTTTTCTCCTTTCTGTCCTTGGACCCTCAGTCTGCTCCTCCCCAATCTTCTCCGAGCAGAGCAGGCAGGCCTGTTGCCCTAGAGACTCCAGACTCCACACAGACACAGTGTGTACACATGCTGCTCCAGAGCCAGTGCTGTTCTTCCTTCAGACAAGCATGCTTCATAACTTTGTTTGTTTGCACAATGTCTCTCGTTCACATTAGCTTGTAAATATCCAAGCTCACCAAAAATGACATTCGGTAGCTACTACCTATGCTTGTATAACTTTATGAGCTGGATTGCCTGTCTTTGCAATTAGTTAATGTTTGTTTGCAGTCCTTAGTCTATTTAGTTAGTAACCACTATGAAAATTCACTAGTACTTGTGCTAATCGTGTGCTAATAGACGCCCAAGGGGCTTTTTTTGAGTTTTTAGCACCACCTTGTGTACTAAAACGGTAATGCTGTATATGAGAGAAGGACGGTATGACGATATGAAAATCTGGACACCGTCCAACCCTAGCCATGACCGGGGCTGTTTTATCTGAATTGTGACTAGATAAAATACCACAACATATCTGTATTTTCAATTATCTTTGATTCCTACGACCTGATTTTTCAATAATTCAATCGGTTTTTGTTGTATTCTTACCGTTGTGAATTACAGTATATTCCAACCCCTTTCAGATAATTTGATTTAACTGTTAATCCTTGATGTAAGGTACCCCTCACCTATACAGTATAGTTGAGGAGGTAACAAAAAGAGTTGGGGAGGTGACAAAATAGGGATTTCCGCATACAGTACAATAACCATGAGCTCTTATTTGCATCTGTGTAGTGTGTAGTGTGTGTGTGTGTGTGTGTGTGTGTGTCTGCCTGTGTGTGTGCTGTATGGGAGTATTACTGGCACGCTAAACAAATGTATTATCTTTATGTCACTTCAGCCTGAAGGGATGCAATGCTCATGGGCAAAACAACCAAATCCCTCCTTTTCTTTCTGCAGGTTTAAGCATCTTTGTGAAGAAGAGCAACATTGATGAATGCACCTGCACATGCTGTACATGTAAGTCACACTACTATGCCTCGGTAATTACACTCTAATGTTTACCAGTACTTTCACCGTAATTATGCAATCTGGGTATCACAAAGACACCAGAGGATCACACTCCTTTCACATAGACACTATAATGCTACATGTCAATTTGTTGGTCACCTATTATGTCAAACTGTTCCTGTCCCCTTCCATTTTACATTTATGTCATTTAGCAGATGCTCTTATCCAGAGCAACTTACAGTTAGTGAGTTCATACATTATTTTTTTAAATATTTTTTTCATACTGGCCCCCCATGGGAAACGAACCCACAACCCTGGCGTTGCAAACGCCATGCTCCACTACTGAGCTACATCCCTGCCGGCCATTCCCTCCCCTACACTGGGCCAATTGTGCGCCGTCACATGGGTCTCCCGGTCGCGGCCGGCTACGACAGAGCCTGGATTCGAACCAGGATTTCTAGTGGCACAGCTAGCACTGCGATGCAGGGCCTTAGACCACTGCGCCACTCGGGAGTACCTTCCCACCTCATCCCTATCCCAACAGTCTCTATCATGACAATCCCTATGTCTTTGTTCTCTCTGACACACCATACCATACCACCACATGTCAAACTGTGAGAGTTCAATTAAATCAATGGATGAAGACTGGTCTGGCACAGAGAGAAGTGACAGTGGGGAGGAAGGCAATATGGGGGGGTAAGGTTTCTTATTATTGAACTTCCAATGGAGAGGTTCCCCTTTCCACTGTCACTCTAGGCTTCCTTTTCATTTATGAGTCTTATTGGTGGTCTGTAACAAATATTTTGGTAAAATGTGTTTATTGATTGACTAGCTGAAACAGATCTTAAGTGAACTATACAGTCAAATGAGTTAAATGACATACATTTAAAATCAGTTCAAAATGCTCCATATAAACAGTGTACACAGTCAGGGACTTTATGGGTTAAATGAAGGATTATTTAGTCATTGTCATAGTCATATGTGAGCCACTGCATAGGATTATAATAATGTGGCATTCTAAATCCTCCACCCCCATCTCCATTTCCACATCCTCATCCCTCAACTCATGAGGCCAGCAGCATACCACCCTGCATCCCACTGCTAGCTTGCCTCTGAAGCTAAGCAGGGTTGGTCCTGGTCAGTCCCTGGATGGTGGAAGTCCTGGTCGGACCAGATGCTGCTAGAAGTGGTGTTGGAGGGCCAGTAGGAAGCACTCTTTCCTCTGGTCTAAAACAATATCCCAAAGCCCCAGGGCAGTGATTGGGGACATTGCCCTGTGTAGGGTGCTGTCTTTTGGATGGGATGTTAAATGGGTGTCCTGACTCTCTGTGGTCCCTAAAGTTTCCATGGCACTTATCGTAAGAGTAGGGGTGTTAACCCTGGTGTCCTGGCTAAATTCCCAATCTGACCCTCATTCCATCATGTCCACCTAATCATCCTCAGCTTCCAATTGGCTCTCATTCTTCCTCCTCTCCTCTGTAACTATTCCCCAGGTTGTTGCAGTAAATGAGAATGTGTTCTCAGTCAACTTACCTGGTAAAATAAGGGGTAAATAAAAAATGATATGCAATGTCATATTATGCAAGTTGCAAACTCTCTCCTGCCTGTTCAAAATTCCAGCAACGCAATGATGCATGCCTACCTAAGATACCCTTTCCTGACACCCTGCTGCTATCTGAAAACTTGCAGAAGGGGTGATGTGTTTCCATGTATTTACATTGAAATGTCAGGGTGCTGCCAATGTATATAATGAGATATATGATTCCTCATGTCCTCTGGCTATATAGAGTCCTGCCTGCCTGTATATGTTAGGTATCTGTCATGCTGGGAAAGCAAAAAATATCACTTATTTATTTCATTTGGAAAAAATACATATACATGTCTTGGTTGGTTAACATTCAATGCAAACAGATGTGGAAATATGTGATTTTGACTGAGAGCATTTCAAAAGATTGTAGCTACTAGCAACTGTATGAGCAAAATCATATTGTACTATTTACTATATGTGCCTTTATATTATTCTGGCCCCAATAGACTGTCATTAATGCAGTTCTTTTGAATTCATTATATCAGCAGCGTGTCTTTTATTCTGTAGACTACTGTCCGTTTTGACCTTGGCTATTCTAACAGCACAAAGTGAACATGGTCTCAGCTTCCTTTGTATGCCTCTTCCTGCCTCCTTGCATAGATTTCAATAAAGAAATACCTCCCACAGTAGACTTCCAATTCCAAACCTCTGATATTATAAAGCTAACAACATGAACAAAATAACCAGAGGCTACAAGACATACAAGACATGTACAGTGAGGGAAAAAAGTATTTGATCCCCTGCTGATTTTGTACGTTTGCCCACTGACAAAGACATTATCAGTCTATAATTTTTATGGTAGGTTTATTTGAACAGTGAGAGACAGAATAACAACAAAAAAATCCAGAAAAACGCATTTCAAAAATGTTATCAATTGATTTGCATTTTAATGAGGGAAATAAGTATTTGACCCCTCTGCAAAACATGACTTAGTACTTGGTGGCAAAACCCTTGTTGGCAATCACAGAGGTCAGATGTTTCTTGTAGTTGGCCACCAGGTTTGCACACATCTCAGGAGGGATTTTGTCCCACTCCTCTTTGCAGATCTTCTCCAAGTCATTAAGGGTTCGAGCCTGACATTTGGCAACTCGAACCTTCAGCTCCCTCCACAGATTTTCTATGGGATTAAGGTCTGGAGACTGGCTAGGCCACTCCAGGACCTTAATGTGTTTCTTCTTGAGACTCTCCTTTGTTGCCTTGGTCGTGTGTTTTGGGTCATTGTCATGCCGGAATACCGATCCACGACCCATTATCAATGCCCTGGCAGAGAGAAGGAGGTTCTCACCCAAGATTTGACGGTACGTGGCCCCGTCCATCGTCCCTTTGATGCGGTGAAGTTGTCCTGTCCCCTTAGCAGAAAAACACCCCCAAAGCATAATGTTTCCACCTCCATGTTTGACGGTGGGGATGGTGTTCTTGGGGTCATAAGCAGCATTCCTCCTCCTCCAAACACGGCGAGTTGAGTTGATGCCAAAGAGCTCCATTTTGGTCTCATCTGATCACAACACTTTCACGCAGTTCTCCTCTGAATCATTCAGATGTTCATTGGCAAACTTCAGACAGCCCTGTATATGTGCTTTCTTGAGCAGGGGGACCTTGCGGGCGCTGCAGGATTTCAGTACTTCACGGCGTAGTGTGTTACCAATTGTTTTCTTGGTGACTATGATCCTCCCTGCTGCCTTGAGATCATTGACAAGATCCTCCCGTGTAGTTCTGGGCTGATTCCTCACCGTTCTCATGATCATTGCAACTCCACGAGGTGAGATCTTGCATGGAGCCCCAGGCCGAGGGAGATTGACAGTTATTTTGTGTTTCTTCCATTTGCGAATAATCGCACCAACTGTTGTCACCTTCTCACCAAGCTGCTTGGCGATGGTCTTGTAGCCCATTCCAGCCTTGTGTAGGTCTACAATCTTGTCCCTGATATCCTTGGAGAGCTCTTTGGTCTTGGCCATGGTGGAGAGTTTGGAATCTGATTGATTGCTTCTGTGGACAGGTGTCTTTTATACAGGTAACAAGCTGAGATTAGGAGCACTCCCTTTAAGAGTGTGCTCCTAATCTCAGCTTGTTACCTGTATAAAAGACACCTGGGAGCCAGAAATCTTTCTGATTGAGAGGGGGTCAAATACTTATTTCCCTCATTAAAATGCTAATCAATTTATAACATTTTTGACATAAGTTTTTCTGGATTTTTTTGTTGTTATTCTGTCTCTCACTGTTCAAATAAACCTACCATTAAAATTATAGACTGATCATTTCTTTGT
The DNA here is from genome assembly GCF_020615455.1 of Coregonus clupeaformis. NCBI lineage: Eukaryota > Metazoa > Chordata > Actinopteri > Salmoniformes > Salmonidae > Coregonus > Coregonus clupeaformis. The sequence goes on from NC_059205.1 coordinate 24,579,124, forward strand.
CAGTGGGCAAACGTACAAAATCAGCAGGGATTCAAATACTTTTTTCCCTCACTGTATTTGCTATTTTTGTGTTGTGGAAAGGAATATAATGATATTCACAAAATGCTATTGAACGTGAACAAATACAGCCTTGGCCACGATCACAAACTCATTGACCAGGAAGCATTAGATTTACATTTTAGCAGATGCTCTTATCCAGAGCGACTTAGTGCATACTTTATTATTTTTTTCTTACTGGCCCCCCATGGGAATCAAACCCACAACCCTGGTGTTGCAAACGATATGCTCTACCAACTGAACTACATCCCTGCCAGCCATTCCCTCCCCTACTCCTGGACGAATTGTGCGCCGCCCCATGGGTCTCCCGGTCGCGGCTGGCTATGACAGAGCCTGGATTCAAACCAGGATCTCTAGTGGCACAGCTAGCACTGCGATGCAGTGCCTTAGACCACTGCGCCACTCGGGAGACTATTATATATAGATCTATTGCATTTGTGCATTCATTGTCATTCCGGAAGAATACTACAGCCTATGATAGGCTGCCTATCACATTCCCATTCCGGAAGAATCCCATGGCCCTGGCCTATCACGCGCCACATGGAGTTCAGTTGGGTGGATGTGGATTATTTGGGCTGTAGTCAGTGCTCAGAGCCCTGACAGCCCCTTGAACCCCGTAGGCACAAGACTAACAGGAAAGGTCTTTCTCACTTGGCACACATGGATTTCTCTTTCCACCATGTGGCACAGAGATGCCATGGAGAGAGAGACCATTTGCCACCAGTTGACCTGCCTTTCTACTGACAGTGAGGAGAAGAGCCTGACCAAGTCGTAGCCTAATGACCCTGCTGCCTGCCACACACCCACACACAAACGGTGCTTGTTTGCCCCTAGCCTCAGGCCAGACGTGAGAGAAAAGGGATGCCAGTTTGTGCACAGAATGTCTATTCAAAGCTTTACCAATGTGAAATCCAGTGGTATTTTGGGTTAAACCACATTACCAGAGGCCTTTTATACCACCTTAAGTATGTCTGAATTCAATGCAAACACATTGGATTCCTACTTTGAGGGTTCATTTAATGAGTTATGACTAAATACAATCATATAGGTTATGTACAGTATTTCAAGCTGCCACAACTTGTGACAGCTTGAAATGGTGGTGGCTGTAAAAAATAAATTAAAAAATGCTAATTCTGCCAGAGGTCATTAAACATTTAATCAATAAAACTATTGGAGAATGTGTGCAAATGAAAACCAACTAATTATCTTAAAAGCAGTAAAAAAAATGGCTCCCTTTAGATTTATAAACAACATTAATGCAGGCCAAAATAAAAACCCAATTACAATGCAGCAGAGGGCAACACTAAGATTTGTAGCTAGAGTTTCACCATAAGATGAATGAATGTTTAGCAGGGTTGGAGTGTATCCAGTGGTAATGGCACTAGGCATGACAACAAGAATCACAGCAGGCTAATAGGAGGAAATAATAAGGGGTTGACCTCAGCCTTACCCTAAATCTAGACTATAGTGCCATCTATTGAAGAACTCAACTATAAATCCCACTATCTATTGAAACGGCATACTACCACCCATATGTTAACGTTATATACAGTATTAATGTATTTATCTCTATTTTTTGTGCGTAAATTACAAAAAAAATATATATATATATAATTGGATCAATTGGGTAGGTCTATAACTTGTTGACATTAACCAGTAGAAAAGCATTGCTGGTGATAATCAGACCATGGAATTGTTCACATTCATCGAAAAGATAGATATTCATATTGTCGAATCGAATTGTCTTGTGTTTTTTGGATTTGCCGTAAAATCCAGCAGGTTTACGCCATGGCAAAGTTGATTAAGCACGAGAGCCAAAGACGCATTCTGCACGAGGATCTTATCTGATGTCATCTAGGGCTATGAGACTTCATATATATATATATATATATATATATATATATATATATATATATATATTTTTTTTTGTCATTTAGCAGACGCTCTTATCCAGAAAGACAGTGAGTGGGCTACAGTACATACAGGTGACATGAAAACGGAGCTATGTAATATGACAACACCATTATATAATGGTCTGAAATCAGTTACATAAACAATTACCTTCTTTGAGCAAGCGTGAGTGGATGAGAAGAATAACAAAACAACAGATTGCCGCTCCGGCTAAAGCCCAGGCAACTCTGAGAAGCTGCATCCTGGCTGGAAAGTGGCGTCGGCTTAATTCAAACACCCGAGGAGAGAAGCCAGAAGTCTTCAGTGACACACACAGCCTTCCATTCTGCTCCCATCCAGCGCAATGCTTCTCACCCCAAAAAAAGAGAGAAAATAGGCTACAACACGTGTGGAATACACAAACGAAACCCTCCTTTAGTTCGATTCGGAAATAGCTGGGGCAACTAAAAATACTAGTCAATCCGTCAGCTGAAGGGGGAAAATAGATGATCCCGGCCGTGGAAAAGGACACAGTGCTGGGTCAAAATTGAACTGTGGGTTTATCCAGTATGAAGCGGGGCCGTTAAACCCCCATCATTTGAAGTGCTGGCATTCCCACTACCACTTCACCCCCGCGTCAGTGATTTGGTCACGGCAGGCTCACCAGCAGCTTTCTCTCCGCTCCCTCTCTCTGACTGTTGCGCGCGGATACGTTAATTCGGTGCGCTGATCACCACTCTCCTCCAGTACATGTTCCACACAACTCCCGCGCAGGAATAGACTCAGAAGCAGGCAGCACCACCATGTCGCTATGCAGGAGGGCTATATATCCGTTTAGTTTCCGCCAGATAGTACGCTTGCCATTTTACGCACAGGGATAGCTCACCGTGCATTCGTTCTGTGGATACCTCTCTTCTTAGTTCTTCTACATGTAGATCATGATGTAGATCTTTCGATTTGGAAGCGATAACTCCCGACCTTTATCGGATAAAAAACCCAAAACCAAACGCGCAATAGACCGTCTCCGGTTTAGTTTATTTCTCTACCTCAGGATTTCGATAAATTTTTCCGTTAGTGATGATGATGACACAGTATATATCGGCATCACCATCCCTGATCTCCGTGCCAGTTCTTCGGGCTTGCCGCTTTTCTTCGTCAGGCAACCGCAGATACAGTCTACAGACGCGCCTTTCTCTCTCCTTGCTCTGTGCTCTCCCGGTGAGTGACGTCACAACAACTCCCCCCAAAATATGTTTCCTCGGGCGAATTCACAGAGGCAGTATGAGGAGAGGAGAGGCGTGGAGGGTATTGAGGAGAGGAGAGGCGTGGAGGGGATTGAGGAGGAACGGGGCTGGTTGGCAGATTGAAAACACTGCATTGCTCGTTGTAAACTCGCTAATTAGTGTCCCTATTTTGCATTTGGAGAACTACAGTTGTAATACATTAGGGCATATCCAATGGAATTTCAATGCATTTTTTCTATATGTTTCTATTTCAGTTATAGCCTACGGGCAATATGCCTAGCACCCAGCTGTGCCTTTAATAGCCTATAGACATTATATTTCAAAGACAGATTTGCACAGATTCTTTCAAGCTAAAGTATTTTTAAATACAAGAATATGGGCATATAGGCCAATGACATGCAATATCTCCTGCGAAACAGTGTCCATCTCATTTCCAAAGCCCTTGATGGGTCTGTGCCAATTCTCATATTCTGCAACCTATCCATCTATATACAGTATAAACAAGTGACACCACTGGCATACTGTACGTAGGGGTTGAACTTCATCCAAACAAACTTCAGTTGCAGTGTCAATAACTTGGCTCCTGCAGCTATTTCACTGCTAATTAATGGTGTGGGTGGGGAGGTGGGGGGGGTGGATGAGGTGTTAACAACAAGGGCATCCATGTTTGATGCTGCCTTTGCAGAGAGAGAGAGAGTTATAGTTATAGAACCCATTGCCCTTCCTGGTTGTGAGGTCTGGGGTCCGCTCACCAACCAAGAATTCACAAAATGGGACAAACACCAAATTGAGACTCTGCATGCAGAATTCTGCAAAAATATCCTCAGTGTACAACGTAAAACACCAAATAATACATGCAGAGCAGAATTAGGCCGATACCTGCAAATTATCAAAATCCAGAAAAGAGCCGTTAAATTCTATAACCACTTAAAAGGAAGCGATTCCCAAACCTTCCATAACAAAGCCATCACCTACAAAGAGATGAACTTGGAGAATAATCCCCTAAGTAAGCTGGTCCTGGGGCTCTGTTCACAAACACAAACAGACCCCACAGAGCCCCAGGACAACAACAACACAATTAGACCCAACCAAATCATGAGAAAACTAAAAGAGAATTACTTGACACATTGGAAAGAATTAACAAAAAAACAGAGCAAACTAGAATGCTAGTTGGCTCTAAACAGAGAGTACACAGTGGCAGAATACCTGACCACTGTGACTGACCCAAACTTAAGGAAAGCTTTGACTATGTACACACTCAGTAAGCATAGCCTTGCTTTTGAGAAAGGCCGCCGTAGGCAGACCTGGCTCTCAAGAGAAGACAGGCTATATGCACACTGCCCACAAAATGAGGTGGAAACTGAGCTGCACTTCCTAACCTCCTGCCAAATGTATGACCATATTTAGAGACAGATATTTCCCTCAAATTACAGAGATCCACAAAGAATTAGAAAACAAACCCAATATTGATGAACTCCCTTATCTACTGGGTGAAAAACCACAGTGTGCCATCACAGCAGCAAGATTTGTGACCTGTTGCCACAAGAAAAGGGCAACCAGTGAAGAACAAACACCATTGTAAATACAACCCATATTTATGTTTATTTATTTTCCCATTTGTACTTTAACTATTTGCACATTGTTACAACACTGATATATATATATATATATATATATATATATATATATATATATATATATATATATATATATACATAATATGACATTTGAAATGTCTTTATTCTTTTGGAAGTGTAATGTTTACTGTTAATATTTATTGTTTATTTCACTTTTGTTTACTATCTACTTCACTTGCTTTGGCAATGTTAACATACGTTTCCCATGCCAATAAAGCCCTTAAATTGAATTGAATTGAATTGAGAGGAAAGAGAGAGGGAGAGAGCTCCTCCCAGCCTCTTCCATTCTCAAGATGTAATCTATCAATCAGTGGGACAGCAATTAATGGAGACCTGTCCACAAGGTGTCTGCCAAGGGGGCGGGGTGTGTGTGTGGGTCCAGGGGCAGGGGAGGGCTGGTAGCAACGTAGCTTACATTAAATATGGTGAACCCTGTCATTGCCGGCCACTAAAGCACTTCTGCTTTGTTATTTATAGGACAAGGGTAGAAATGGCAACAAGCTCTCACAGTCTCACAGCAGAATTAAATGTTCATCCACGTTCTCTAAATGTCAAATTTCGAAGTTGCTCCAAATGTCAAATTGCTAAGTGTTTTTGCTGCTCCTGCTGCTCTGTATCATTCCATTTCTCCAAACAAAGTTAAGGTTTAAGATTAGGCACACATTCAAAATGGTTACGGTAAGGCTTAAGGTTTGGGATAGGGTTAAAACATTACGTTTAGGCGCTCTTTCCAAATGGTTAAGGTAAGGGTTAAGGTTTGGGATAGGGTTAAAATAAAAATAAAAAAAACTGTGTCCACAACTGGTATCGAACACACAACCTTCACCCATCCACGATGCCCTAGCAAAACCCAAGCCTACTTGATGGTAATAGCGCTCACTGTTGCCCCTAGTGGCCCGTTTTGAAGGCATTTTCTGATGTCCTCAGGACATGGATAGACGTCCAATTTTGACATCAATCTTGAACGACCTGGCTGAGAAATGGCCCTTAACCACAGACTATAGGTTCAGATTACCCTATAACCCCCAAGCCTAACCCTATTAAGGGAATGATAAATAACTGACCCTGCATCAGTGCAACATTTCAAACATCCATGAGCTGCACAGTAGCCTCAAGCACACATAATATAGGCCTTCTCTTTTGAAGTACAGTATTTCTTAATTGAAAGTCCAGAGAGCCTTATTACACTGTTCTACAGTACTTCCAAACTAAAAGTCCAAGTTTCTGCAGTAAATGCATTAGTAGGAGTACAGATACAAAGCCTTGTTACAGTGTCCAGTTTTGTGAAGGGTTAGAGTCCTACAGAGAGAGCCTTATTTCAGTGTACTGTCTGTAGCCTGCCTCCCTCTTTCTCTCCTCTCTGTGTCTCCCTGCCCGGAGCTAAGGGAGGCATCACTTGCTTTGTCCTCTGTTCTATTCAGGTCGTCGGTTCGGTGCCAAACTATGGCCCATGCCAATAAAAGCCATATAACTAACAGCATCAAAACTATTAAATTCACGGTATTCCCCATTATCTTCTACGTAGACAATACGCTTGAAAGATAACATGATCAGAAGTTAATTAGGCCGTATTGTCCAATTCTGCTTTTGTTTCAATGCTTGTTAGAAGTCCACTGCAGGAGAATCGCTCTACTGAATTCAGAGGAGCAGTTTGATTAACTGATTCAGAAATAAGAGTTGAACCATACTTTTCTAGTCAATAATTTTGAAAAATGTTTTACTTAAAAACTGAAAATCATATTATCCTCCATCTTTAAGACAGTGGATGAATCAAATGCATTATTATTGCCTGAGCCTGTATTATTTAAATATTGAAAAAAATTAGGGCTACAGAAGCCATTTGGCATAAAGTATTACAAGCCCTAGAAATATCCAAAGGATGAAACATTTGAAAATGTTTTATTATGAGAACAAACAAGATAGGCATGGATACTGTGGGAACATGTAGGTTTGAGCAAGTATGATGTAATTTATGTTTGTTGAAATGTACAGTATGTACAGTATGTACGTACATCTGAGTTGGTGTTTTTGTCTTTATTTGTATTTTTTCTTTATGTTGAAGGTCGGGCATTAAGTCCCAGCCACTGTCATGTCTAGTTTAGTGGATCCATGTCTGTGAAATGTTAAGTTGTCTATTGTCAAGAAAATGTACAAAAATAATAGTTGAATTTGTGTTGCCCAAAATGAAAAACAGTGAAAAGCAGTCTACTGCTTGATCTGTTGAGGTTTCTTTGAAGAATTCCAGTGAAACACTTGTCTACCAAACCATTTCAAAGTACTGTTCAATAGCTCCACTGAAACCAATATATTCATTATGAAATATACAGTACACTAAATCCCTCGGATTTGACTTTTGCCAGAATAAATTAATATTTTCAAGCCACACAATAGAAAAAGATACTTCAATTCAAGATGTGCACCCAACTGAGACACATGGTTGGGCTGTCCTCAATATTGTATGAGTTGGTGTTATATGATAAAATAATTTAATCTCTTCCTGGATTGATTGTTTTTGCAGTAATTAAAAGTAAGACCTGTAGTTTATATTGATTTGAGGTAGTTAGTTCATTCTCTTCCAAACAGCGCAATCAAGTCTCAAAGTATTAAAACCGCATAGTCGATTGAAGCACCTGTGCTTGAATCTAAGTTATCCTCTTAAGGATCGGACCCTTTTTTTCAATTTTCGCCTAAAATGACATACCCAAATCTAACTGCCTGTAGCTCAGGACCTGAGGAATGTCTCCCAGGAACTCCCAGGAATGTCATACATGATGGATCATTAGCTAATACACTAACTTTCACACATCTAGATGGCCGGGCGGGGTGGGTGTTGAGCCAGAGACAGCTGGGGTTCAAACTGTAGAACCCAGTTCCTACATTTGAATATAAAAATGGATTTGATCAAATAAAACTATGCTACTTTTTATCTCTGGGAACCATAGGATGACAAATCAGAGCAACATTACTGAATGTAAGTACATTATTTACCTTCAGAGCTGAATGTATCAAACCAGTTGTCGTGATAAGTTTTTGTTGTTGTTGTGCACTCTCCTCAAACAATAGCATGGTATTTTTTCACTGTAATAGCTACTGTAAATTGGACAATGCAGTTAGATTAACACGAATTTAAGCTTTCTGCCCATATAAGACATGTCTATGTCCTGGCACGTTAGCTCAACCGTCCCGAATACGGGACACCGATCCCATAGAGGTTATATAACAAAAAAATCCCTATAGAAATCTGTCAGTTTAAACTAGATATCTGTTTTTGCATTGGATGCGTCTCAATCCACCGCATCCACCAGTGTCGCACTTCTGCATCAGCGGTGAAAGTTGGCAGATACAGCTCTGGAAAAAAATAAGAGACCACTGCAAAATGATCAGTTTCTCTGGTTTTACTATTTATAGGTATGTGTTTGGGTAAAAATAACATTTTTGTTTTATTCTATAAACTACTGACAACATTTCCCCCAAATTCCAAATAAAAATATTGTCATTTAGAGCATTTATTTGCAGAAAATGACAACTGGTCAAAATAACAGAAAAGATGCAGTGGTCAGACCTCGAATAATGCAAAGAAAATAAGTTCATGTTCATTTCTAAACAACACAATATTAATGTTTTAACTTAGGAAGAGTTCAGAAATCAATATTTGGTGGAATAACCCTGATTTTCAATCACAGCTTTCATGCGTCTTGGCATGCTCTCCACCAGTCTTTCACATTGATGTTGGGTGACTTTATGCCACTCCTGGCGCAACAATTCAAGCAGCTCGGCTTTGTTTGATGGCTTGTGACCATCCATCTTCCTTTTGATCACATTCCAGAAGTTTTCAACAGGGTTCAGGTCTGGAGATTGGGCTGGCCATGACAGGGTCTTGATCTGGTGGTCCTCCATCCACACCTTGATTGACCTGGCTGTGTGGCATGGCGCATTGTCCTGCTAGAAAAACAATGTTCTGACATTGTTGGGGAACAATGTCAGAACAAAAGGAAGCAAGTTTTCTTCCAGGACAACCTTGTACGTGGCTTGATTCATGCGTCCTTCACAAAGACAAATCTGCCCGATTCCAGCCTTGCTGAAGCACCCCCAGATCATCACCGATCCTCCAACATATTTCACAGTGGGTGCGAGACACTGTGGCTTGTAGGCCTCTCCAGGTCTCCGTCTAACCATTAGACGACCAGGTGTTGGGCAAAGCTGAAAATTGGACTCCAGTCCTCTACGGTCCAGTCCTTATGGTCTTTTGCAAACCTCAGCCTGGCTCTTCTTTGCTTCTCATTGATGAAGGGATTTTTTCTAGCTTTGCACGACTTCAGCACTGCCCCTTGGAGCCTGTTTCGAACCGTCCTCGCCGTGCACTTCACCCCAGCTGCCGTTTGCCATTCTTTTTGAAGGTCACTTGATGTCATCCTACGGTTGTTGAGTGATATTCAAATGAGTTGACGGTCATCCCGGTCAATAGAGTGTCATTTTCGCCCTCTGCCGGTCTGTAGCTTTGTTGTCCCCAATGTCTGCTGCTTGACCTTGTTCTTATGAACCGCCGTCTTTGAAATTTTAAGGATGGAAGCAACCTGACGCTCACTGTATCCCTCTGCCAGTAAAGCCAGAATTGAACCCTTCTTTTCCTCATTCAAAACGTTCCTTTTCAACTCTTTTGGCATGGTCATAGTTATTTTCTTATTCATATTACTTTTGAGGGACTATTAGCACTGTTTTTGCCATCCAGCTGGTCCTATTACAAGAGGATAGTGATGACCACAGCAGTGATTTTTATACTTTTCCTCGTTAAATAAGATTTGGTTCAGGTGATCACCTAATCAGTACCTAATTCAGTAGAATGAGGTTTTGGAATTCAACAGACACTGGAATGGAATGGCTGTCATACATGTAGAGATGATGATTTAAGAAAAATATGCTGTGGTCTCTTAATGTTTTCCAGAGCTGTATATACACAGTGCATTCGGAAAGTAGTCCGACCCTTTCACTTGTTCCACATTTTGTTACATTACAGCCTTATTCTAAAATTGATTAAATTGTTTTTTCCCCTCATCAATACACACAATAACCCATAATGACAAAGCAAAAACAGGTTTTTAGAAATATTACATTTACATAAGTATTCAGACCCTTTACTCAGTACTTTGTTGAAGCACCTTTGGCAGTGATTACAGCCTCAAGTCTTCTTGGGTATGACGCTACAAGCTTGGCACACCTGTATTTGGGGAGTTTCTCCCATTCTTCTCTGCAGATCCTCTCAAGTTCTGTCAGGTTGGATGGGGAGCGTCGCTGCACAGCTATTTACAGGTCTTTCCAGAGATGTTCGATCGGGTTCAAGTCCGGCCTCTGGCTGGGCCACTCAAGGACATTCAGAGACTTGTAATGAAGCCACTCCTGCGTTGTCTTGGCTGTGTGCTTTGGATCGTTGTCCTGTTGGAAGGTGAACCTTCACCCCCATTCTGAGGTTCTGAGTACTCCAGAGCAGGTTTTCATCAAGGATCTCTCTGTACTTTCTTCATTCATCTTTCCCTCGATCCTGACTATTTTCCCAGTCCCTGCCGCTGAAAAACATCCCCACAGCATGATGCTGCCATCACCATGCTTCACCGTAGGGATGGTGCCAGGTTTCCTCCGGACATGACGCTTGGCATTCAGGCCAAATAGTTCAATCTTGGTTTCATCAGACCAGAGAATCTTGTTTCTCATGGTCTGAGAGTCTTTAGGTGCCTTTTGGCAAACTCCAAGCGGGCTGTCATGTGCCTTTTACTGAGGAGTGGCTTCCATCTGGCCACTCTACCATAAAGGCCTGATTGGTGAAGTGCTGCAGAGATTGTTGTTCTTCTGGAAGTTTCTCACATCTCCACAGATGAACTCTGGAGTTCTTTGAGATTGACCATCAGGTTCTTGGTCATCTCCCTGACCAAGGCCCTTCTCCCCCGATTGCTCAGTTTTGTCTGGCACCCAGCTCTAGGAAGATTCTTCCATTTAAGAATGATGGAGGCCACTGTGTTATTGAGGACATTCAATGCTGCAGACATTCCCCAGATCTGTGCCTCGACACAATCCTGTCGCGGAGCACTACGGACAATTCCTTCGATCTCATGGCTTGGTTTTTGCTCTGACATGCACTGTCAACTGTGGGACCTTATATAGACAGGTGTGTGCCTTTCCAAATCAAGTCCAATCAATTGAATTTACCTCAGGTGGACTCCAATCAAGTTGTAGAAACATCTCAAGGATGATCAATGGAAACAGGATGCACTTGAGCTCAATTTCGAGTTTCATAGCAAAAGGTCTGAATACTTATGTAAATAAGGTATTTCTGTTATTTATTTGTAAAATATTTACAAAATAAATAAACACTTTTTTTAGCTTTGTCTTTGTGGGGTATTGTGTGTAAATTGATGAGGAAAAATGTGTATTTAATACATTTTTGAATAAGGCTGTAACGTAACAAAATGTGGAAAAAGTCAAGGTGTCTGAATACTGTCAGAATGCACTGTATAGATAGTGAGCTTTGTTATGTCTCCTAGATACAGTGAGGGAAAAAAGTATTTGTTCCCCTGCTGATTTTGCACGTTTGCCCACTGACAAATAAATTATCAGTCTATAATTTTAATGGTAGGTTTATTTGAACAGTGAGAGACAGAATAACAACAAAAATATCCAGAAAAACGCATGTCAAAAATGTTATAAATTGATTTGCATTTTAATGAGGGAAATAAGTATTTGACCCCTCTGCAAAACATGACTTACAGTGGGGAGAACAAGTATTTGATACACTGCCGATTTTGCAGGTTTTCCTACTTACAAAGCATGTAGAGGTCTGTAATTTTTATCATAGGTACACTTCAACTGTGAGAGACGGAATCTAAAACAAATATCCAGAAAATCACATTGTATGATTTTTAAGTAATTAATTTGCATTTTATTGCATGACATAAGTATTTGATACATTAGAAAAGCAGAACTTAATATTTGGTACAGAAACCTTTGTTTGCAATTACAGAGATCATACGTTTCCTGTAGGTCTTGACCAGGTTTGCAGAGACTGCAGCAGGGATTTTGGCCCACTCCTCCATACAGACCTTCTCCAGATCCTTCAGGTTTAGGGGCTGTCGCTTGGCAATACAGACTTTCAGCTCCCTCCAAAGATTTTCTATTGGGTTCAGGTCTGGAGACTGGCTAGGCCACTCCAGGACCTTGAGATGCTTCTTACGGAGCCACTCCTTAGTTGCCCTGGCTGTGTGTTTCGGGTCGTTGTCATGCTGGAAGACCCAGCCACGACCCATCTTCAATGCTCTTATTGAGGGAAGGAGGTTGTTGGCCAAGAACTCGCGATACATGGCCTATTCCATCCTCCCCTCAATACGGTGCAGTCGTCCTGTCCCCTCTGCAGAAAAGCATCCCCAAATAATGATGTTTCCACCTCCATGCTTCACGGTTGGGATGGTGTTCTTGGGTTTGTACTCATCCTTCTTCTTCCTCCAAACACGGCGAGTGGAGTTTAGACCAAAAAGCTCTATTTTTGTCTCATCAGACCACATGACCTTCTCCCATTCCTCCTCTGGATCATCCAGATGGTCATTGGCAAACTTCAGACGGGCCTGGACATGCGCTGGCTTGAGCAGGGGGACCTTGCGTGCGCTGCAGGATTCTAATCCATGACGGCGTAGTGTGTTACTAATGGTTTTCTTTGAGACTGTGGTCCCAGCTCTCTTCAGGTCATTGACCAGGTCTTGCCGTGTAGTTCTGGGCTGATCCCTCACCTTCCTCATGGTCATTGATGCCCCACGAGGTGAAATCTTGCATGGAGCCCCAGACCGAGGGTGTTTGACCGTCATCTTGAACTTCTTCCATTTTCTAATAATTGCATCAACAGTTGTTGCCTTCTCACCAAGCTGCTTGCCTATTGTCCTGTAGCCCATCCCAGCATTGTGCAGGTCTACAATTTTATCCCTGATGTCCTTACACAGCTCTCTGGTCTTGGCTATTGTGGAGAGGTTGGAGTCTGTTTGATTGAGTGTGTGGACAGGTGTCTTTTATACAGGTAACGAGTTCAAACAGGTGCAGTTAATACAGGTAATGAGTGGAAAATAGGAGGGCTTCTTAAAGAAAAACTAACAGGTCTGTGAGAGCCGGAATTCTTACTGGTTGGTAGGTGATCAAATACATATGTCAAGCAATAAAATGCAAATTAATTACTTAAAAATCATACAATGTGATTTTCTGGATTTTTGTTTTAGATTACGTCTCTCACAGTTGAAGTGTACCTATGATAAAAATTACAGACCTCTACATGCTTTGTAAGTAGGAAAACCTGCAAAATCGGCAGTGTATCAAATACTTGTTCTCCCCACTTTAGTACTTGGTGGCAAAATCCTTGTTGGCAATCACAGAGGTCAGACGTTTCTTGTAGTTGGCCACCAGGTTTGCACACATCTCAGGAGGGATTTTGTCCCACTCCTCTTTGCACATCTTCTCCAAGTCATTAAGGTTTTGAGGCTGACGTTTGGCAACTCGAACCTTCAGCTCCCTCCACACATTTTCTATGGGATTAAGGTCTGGAGACTGGCTAGGCCACTCCATGACCTTAATGTGCTTCTTCTTGAGCCACTCCGTGTGTTTTGCCCATGTGTTTTGGGTCATTGTCATGCTGGAATACCCATCCACGACCCAATTTCAATGCCCTGGCTGAGGGAAGGAGGTTCTCACTCAAGATTTGACGGTACATGGCCCTGTCCATCGTCCCTTTGATGTGGTGAAGTTGTCCTGTCCCCTTAGCAGAAAAACACCCCCAAAGCATAATGTTTCCACCTCCATGTTTGACGGTGGGGATGGTGTTCTTGGGGTCATAGGCAGCATTCCTCCTCCTCCAAACACGGCGAGTTGAGTTGATGCCAAAGAGCTCCATTTTGGTCTCATCTGACCACAACACTTTCACCCAGTTCTCCTCTGAATCATTCAGATGTTCATTGGCAAACTTCAGACGGCCCTGTATGTGTGCTTTCTTGAGCAGGGGGACCTTGCAGGCGCTGCAGGATTTCAGTCCTTCACGGCGTAGTGTGTTACCAATTGTTTACTTGGTGACTATGGTCCCAGCTGCCTTGAGATCATTGACAAGATCTTCCCGTGTAGTTCTGGGCTGATTCCTCACCGTTCTCATGATCATTGCAACTCCACGAGGTGAGATCTTGCATGGAGCCCCAGGCTGAGGGAGATTGACAGTCTTTTGTGTTTCTTCCATTTGCGAATAATCGCACCAACTGTTGTCACCTTCTCACCAAGCTGATTGGCGATGGTCTTGTAGCCTATTCCAGCCTTGTGTAGGTCTACAATCTTGTCCCTGACATCCTTGGAGAGCTCTTTGGTCTTGGCCATGGTGGAGAGTTTGGAATCTGATTGATTGATTGCTTCTGTGGACAGGTGTCTTTTATACAGGTAACAAACTGAGATTAGGAGCACTCCCTTTAAGAGTGTGCTCCTAATCTCAGCTCGTTACCTGTATAAAATACACCTGGGAGCCAGAAATCTTTCTGATTGAGAGGGGGTCAAATACTTATTTCCCTCATTAAAATGCAAATCAATTTATCACATTTTTGACATGCGTTCTTCTGGATTTTTTTGTTGTTATTCTGTCTCTCACTGTTCAAATAAACCTACCATTAAAATTATAGACTGATAATTTCTTTGTTAGTGGGCAAATGTACAAAATCAGCAGGGGATCAAATACTTTTTTCCCTCACGGTATAGGACAGCCACTTCAAAACCTTGTTTCTTATGATAAGTGTTTTGACTGTCTTTGTTGCCATTTATGAATGTGTTGTTATTCAATGCATTTATCTGGTCTATAGTAGTAAAGGCCAAATTCAATATTATATAAAAATATATATATATTCTAAATTCAAATTCAAATAGCTAAATGATCCATACTATGACCATCTTAAAACATTTCCATATGTCAGCTTAGCACCCCCCCCCAATCGCTTAGACATACTGGTCTCTGAATACATACAGTTATGTATAGCATAGCCTGCAGTCCAAGATACTTAATAGAAACATATCAGCAGCAGAGCTCAAGCAAGACAGCTCCCTAATTAAACCTGAGAAAAACCAACAGATACACTGAGAAGTAATTTTACCTGCAACCACTAACCCCCCCCCCCATCTCTCTCTCTCCCCCTCTCCTGCATCCCCTTCCCCCTCTCTCTCCCCTTCTCTTTCTCTTGTTGTCAATATAAGCCACTCAGGTCTCACCTGCTCTGATCCCATTCGTCAGCAGCTTAAGTGGCGTACGTTGGTGTGTTATGAGGCTGATTATGTTTGTTTGCTCTTGAATATTCATCAGTTTCTCAAAGTTTTACAGCCAGGAAGACACCTCATTAACTACACAAACCTGATTGCACAGGGTTGAAAAAACCTACTTATTTCCAACAATTTGCCATGAATGAAATATGTGCTGCTTCAATGGTATTTTAATGATTTCCATCCTGAACGGTATTGTTATAATACTTTTCTATAGAAAATAACAACATCAAGTGTAAGCAATATAAATATTATTCTTAATTGATTATCCATAAATTAACCATGTTTTCACAATGGGTTGTTAAAACACTCAGTTTGAGGGCCCACTTATTTCTCCACATTGGCACACATACACTGAGTATACAAAACATGCTCTTTCCATGGCATAGAAAGACCCGATGAATCCAGGTGAACGCTATGATCCCTTATTGATGTCACTTGTTAAATCCACTTCAATCAGTGTAGCTGAAGGGGAGGAGATAGGTTAAAGAAGGATGTTTAAGCCTTGAGACAATTGAGACATGGATTGTGCATGTGTGCAATTCAGAGGGTGAATGGGCAAGACAAAATATTTAAGTGCCTTTGAACGGGGTATGGTAGTAGGTGCCAGGTGCACCGGTTTGTGTCAAGAACTGCAACGCTGCTGGGTTTTTAACGCTCAACAGTCTCCCGTGTGTATCAAGAATGGTCCACCACCCAAAGAACATCCAGCCAACTTGACACAACTGTGGGAAGCATTGGAGTCAACATGTGCCAGCATTCCTGTGGAATGCATTCAACACCTTGTAGAGTCCATGGCCCAACAAATTGAGGCTGTTCTGAGGGTAAAAAAAGGGGCCAAGCAACACAAAGGGAGCATAAATTAAAAGCCCTTTATAAAACAAATGGAATTCAATGTTGCCCAAACATCAAAGGTAAATGGAATACTCGTCCTTATAAAGTAAAGTTAGAACAATATGTTCACAGTGACCACCACATATGGCCACATCAGTCTCTGAAACCTGGACCTGAGGAACAACAATAGTAGATACAAACAGAATAACCAGTGTGGTCTAGGGTTTGATATCCCTTCCAAGTATTATTACTGGAAGTTTTGACAATTTGATAATTTTAAAAATGAGAATGGGAAAGAAAGAAAATACAAATTATTTTGATCTTTGCAAATAGCCTATATTGCCAAGCAAGGGTAACATTGTTCCATACCAATCCCTTTCATTTCTAAAACAGTAGTTGTAAGCAAACCTTGGGCAGTCAGCCTATAGGCTAGTGTAGGACACGTACTGTATGTTTATATTGAAAGCAATTCCTTTTATATTTTTATAGATTCTCTGTGATATTCTTGAATCATCTTCCAGGTTTTGGGAAAACTTGATTCATTATTCAATATGTTGCATAAATATTCCAACATATCCAATGTTTTCCCTAGTTACTACGATACATCTAGTAAATGTATATTCACGCTGAACAAAAATGTAAATGCAAAATGCAACAATTTCAAAGATTGTTCTGAGTTACTGTTCATATAAGGAAATCAGTCAATTGAAATAAATTAATTAGGCCCTAATGGATGGATTTCTATGGATTTCACATGACTGGGAATACAGATATGCATCTGTTGGTCACAGATACCTTAAAAAAGGGGCGTGGAACAGTAACTCAGAACAATCTTTGAAATTGTTGCATTTTGCATTTACATTTTTGTTCAGCGTGAATATACATTTACTAGATGTATCGTAGTAACTAGGGAAAACATTGGATATGTTGGAATATTTATGCAACATATTGAATAATGAATCAAGTTTTCCCAAAACCTGGAAGATGATTCAAGAATATCACAGAGAATCTATAAAAATATAAAAGGAATTGCTTTCAATATAAACATACAGTACGTGTCCTACACTAGCCTATAGGCTGACTGCCCAAGGTTTGCTTACAACTACTGTTTTAGAAATGAAAGGGATTGGTATGGAACAATGTTACCCTTGCTTGGCAATATAGGCTATTTGCAAAGATCAAAATAATTTGTATTTTCTTTCTTTGTATTTTCTCCTTCTGCCTACCCAAGGACGTCAGAGGACAAAAATCAGTTAACCACTTAACTGAGGAACTCAATTTAACCTTGCGCAATACCCTAGATGCAGTTGCACCCCTAAAAACGAAAAACATTTGTCGTAAGAAACTAGCTCCCTGGTATACAGAAAATCCTCGAGCTTTGAAGCAAGCTTCCAGGAAATTGGAACGGAAATGGCGCCACACCAAACTGGAAGTCTTCCGACTAGCTTGGAAAGACAGTACCGTGCAGTACCGAAGAGCCCTCACTGCTGCTCGATCATCCTACTTTTCCAACTTAATTGAGGAAAATAAGAACAATCCAAAATTTCTTTTTGATACTGTTGCAAAGCTAACTAAAAAGCAGCATTCCCCAAGAGAGGATGGCTTTCACTTCAGCAGTGATAAATTCATGAACTTCTTTGAGGAAAAGATCATGACCATTAGAAAGCAAATTACGGACTCCTCTTTGAATCTGCGTATTCCTCCAGGGCTTAGCTGTCCTGGATCTGCACAGCTCTGCGAGGGCCTGGGATCGGGAGAGACACTTAAGTGTTTTAGTACTATATCTCTTGACACAATGATGAAAATAATCATGGCCTCTAAACCTTCAAGCTGCATACTGGATCCTATTCCTACTAAACTGCTGAATGAGCTGCTTCCTGTGCTTGGCCCTCCTATGTTGAACATAATAAACAGCTCTCTATCCACCGGATGTGTACCAAACTCACTAAAAGTGGCAGTGATAAAGCCTCTCTTGAAAAAGCCAAACCTTGACCCGGAAAATATAAAAAACTATCGGCCTATATCGAATCTTCCATTCCTCTCAAAAAAATTTGAAAAAGCTGTTGCGCAGCAACTCACTGCCTTTCTGAAGACAAACAATGTATACGAAATGCTTCAGTCTGGTTTTAGACCCCATCATAGCACTGAGACTGCACTTGTGAAGGTGGTAAATGACCTTTTAATGGCGTCAGACCGAGGCTCTGCATCTGTCCTCGTGCTACTAGACCTTAGTGCTGCCTTTGACACCATCGATCACCACATTCTTTTGGAGAGACTGGAAACCCAAATTGGTCTACACGGACAAGTTCTGGCCTGGTTTAGATCCTACCTGTCGGAAAGATATCAGTTTGTCTCTGTGAATGGTCTGTCCTCCGACAAATCAACTGTACATTTCGGTGTTCCTCAAGGTTCCGTTTTAGGACCACTATTGTTTTCACTATATATTTTACCTCTTGGGGATGTTATTCGAAAACATAATGTTAACTTTCACTGCTATGCGGATGACACACAGCTGTACATTTCAATGAAACATGGTGAAGCCCCAAAATTGCCCTCGCTAGAAGCCTGTGTTTCAGACATAAGGAAGTGGATGGCTGAAAACTTTTTACTTTTAAACTCGGACAAAACAGAGATGCTTGTTCTAGGTCCCAAGAAACAAAGAGATCTTCTGTTAAATCTGACAATTCATCTAGATGGTTGTAAAGTCGTCTCAAATAAAACTGTGAAGGACCTCGGTGTTACTCTTGACCCTGATCTCTCTTTTGACGAACATATCAAGACTGTTTCAAGGACAGCTTTTTTCCATCTACGTAACATTGCAAAAATCAGAAATTTTCTGTCCAAAAATGATGCAGAAAAATTAATCCATGCATTTGTTACTTCTAGGTTAGACTACTGCAATGCTCTATTTTCCGGCTACCGGATAAAGCACTAAATAAACTTCAGTTAGTGCTAAATACGGCTGCTAGAATCCTGACTAGAACCAAGAAATTTGATCATATTACTCCAGTGCTAGCTTCCCTACACTGGCTTCCTGTTAAGGCAAGGGCTGATTTCAAGGTTTTACTGTTAACCTATAAAGCGTTACATGGGCTTGCTCCTACCTATCTTTCCGAGTTGGTCCTGCCGTACATACCAATACGTACGCTACGGTCACAAGACGCAGGCCTCCTAATTGTCCCTAGAATTTCTAAGCAAACAGCGGGAGGCAGGGCTTTCTCCTATAGATCTCCATTTTTATGGAACAGTCTGCCTACCCATGTGAGAGACGCAGACTCGGTCTCAACCTTTAAGTCTTTACTGAAGACTTATCTCTTCAGTAGGTCATATGATTGAGTGTAGTCTGGCCCAGGAGTGTGAAGGTGAACGGAAAGGCTGGAGCAACGAACAGCCCTTGCTGTCTCTGCCGGGCCGGTTCCCCTCTCCACTGGGGTTCTCTGCCTCTAACCCTGTTGCAGGGGCTGAGTCACTGGCTTGCTGGTGCTCTTTCATGCCGTCCCTGGGAGGGGTGCGTCACTTGAGTGGGTTGAGTTACTGACGTGATCTTCCTGTCTGGGTTGGCGCCCCCCCTTGGTTTGTGCTGTGGTGGAGACCTCTGTGGGCTATACTCGGCCTTGTCTCAGGATTGTAAGTTGGTGGTTGGGGATATCCCTCTAGTGGTGCGGGGGCTGTGCTTTGGCGGAGTGGGTGGGGTTATATCCTTCCTGTTTGGCCCTGTCCGGGGTTTCTTCGGATGGGGCCACAGTGTCTCCGGACCGCTCCTGTCTCAGCCTCCAGTATTTATGCTGCAGTAGTTTATGTGTCGGGGGGCTGGGGTTAGTTGGTTATACCTGGAGTACTTCTCCTGTCTTATCCAGTGTCCTGTGTGAATTTAAGTATGCTCTCTCTAATTCTCTCGTTCTCTCTTTCTCTCTGAGAACCTGAGCCCTAGGACCATACGTCAGGACTACCGGGCATGATGACACCTTGCTGTCCCCAGTCCGCCTGGCCTTGCTGCTATTCCAGTTTCAACTGTTCTGCCTGCGGCTCACGAAACCCCTACCTGTCCCAGACCTGCTGTTTTCAACTCTTTAATGATCGGCTATGAAAAGCCAACTGAGAGACCTGAGCCCTAGGACCATACGTCGGGACTACCGTCCGTGGTGACTCCTTGCTGTCCCCAGTCCGCCTGGCCTTGCTGCTATTCCAGTTTCAACTGTTCTGCCTGCGGTTATGGAACCCCTACCTGTCCCAGACCTGCTGTTTTCAACTCTTAATGATCGGCTATGAAAAGCCAACTGAGATTTATTCCTGATTATTATTTGACCATGCTTGTCACTTATGAACATTTTTGAACATCTTGGCATGGTTCTGTTATAATCTCCACCCGGCACAGCCAGAAGAGGACTGGCCACCCCTCATAGCCTGGTTCCTCTCTAGGTTTCTTCCTAGGCTTTCGCCTTTCTAGGGAGTTTTTCCTAGCCACCGTGCTTCTACACCTGCATTACTAGCTGTTTGGGGTTTTAGGCTGGGTTTCTGTACAGCACTTCGAGATATTAGCTGATGTAAGAAGGGCTATATAAAATAAAATTGATTGAAATTGATTGAAAACCAGTCAGTATCTGGTGTGACCACCATTTTCCTTATGCAGCGCGACACATCTCCTTCGCATAGAGTTGATCAGGCTGTTGATTGTGGCCTGTGGAATGTCCCAATCCTCTTCATTGGCTGTGCGAAGATGCTGGATATTGGCGGGAACTGGAACACACTGTCATACACGTTGATCCAGAGCATCCCAAACATGCTCAATAGGTGTATGCAGGCCATGGAAGAACTGGGACATTTTCAGCTTCCAGGAATTGTGTACAAATCCTTCCGACATGGGGCCGTGCATTATCATGCTGAAACATGAGGCGATGGAGGCAGATGAATGGCACGACAATGGGCCTCAGGATCTCGTCACGGTATCTCTGTGCATTCAAACTGCCATTGATAAAATGCAATTGTGTATGTTGTCTGTAGATTATGCCTGCCCATGCCATAACCCCACCACCACCATGGGGCACTCTGTTCACAACGTTGACATCAGCAAACCGCTCGCCCACACGACGCCATACACACTGTCTGCCATCTGCCCGGTACAGTTGAAACTGGGATTAATCTGTGAAGAGCACACTTCTCCAGTGTGCCGGTGGCAACCTGAAGTCGGTTACGATGCCGTCAGGTCATGACCCTGGTGAAGACGACGAGGACGCAGATGAGTTTCCCTGAGACGGTTTTTGACAGTTTGTGCAGAAATTCTTCAGTTGTGCAAACTCACAGTTTCATCAGCTGTCCAGGTGGCTGGTCTCAGATGATCCAGCAGGTGAAGAAGCCGGATGTGGAGGTCCTGGGCTGGTATTGTTACACGTGATCTGCGGTTGTGAGGCCGGTTGGACATACTGCCAAATTCTCTAAAATGACGTTGAAGGTGGCTTATGGTAGAGAAATGAACATTAAAATCTCTGGCAACAGCTCTCGCGGATATTCCTGCAGTCAGCATGCCAATTGCATGCTCCCTCAAAACTTGAGACGTCTGTGGCATTGTGTTGTGTGACAAAACTGCACATTTTAGAGTGGCATTTTATTGTTCCCAGCAGAAGGTGCACCTGTGTAATGATCATGCTGTTTAATCAGCTTCTTGATATGCCACACCTATCAGGTGGTAAAGGAGAAATGCTCACTAACAGGGATTTAAACAAATGTAATCAATTTCTGGGATCTTTTATCTCAACTCATGAAACATGGGACCAACACTTTACATGTTGCGTTTATATTTTTGTTCAGTGTGTCTATGTTTACTCACGTGTGTCATGTTCGTTCAAGGACAGGTCAGACCAAGGCGATGCGTGAAATGCGTACATGTTTATTAAAATGATAAACACACGACAAAACAACAAACCAACAACATGTGAAGTCCTAAGGCTACACACAAAACAAGCCTCCACACGAAACAAGATCCCACAACTAACGAGTGCCAATAGGCTGCCTAAGTATGATCCCCAATCAGAGACAACGAGCGACAGCTGTCTCTGATTGGAAATCACACCCGGCCAAACATAGACATACAATACTAGAATGAAAACATAGAACTACTAACATAGAAAATACAACATAGAATATCTACACCCTGACTCAACATACAAGAGTCCCCTGAGTCAGGGCGTGACAACGTGCTTACATGCATATACATGCTCTGAGAATTGACATCACAGCTTTGCAAATGTCTATAAATAATTTATGGTGATTATACATACATATATGAATTACTCATAAACTATTTATACGCCCATTATTTTTAGTATCAATATAAGTTAATAAAACTGAACCCTACAGCACAAGCTATTTATAGGTATGTCAGCCAATGAAAGATCGAAGTGTTGTTTGGTCACACCCTTCTCTGATCTGAAAACAGACTATGTACTATTCTGAGACAAAGGCTGTTATAATTTCCGAAATGTGTTGGTTTTTAACACCTCTGTTTTTTGTTTTCCAAGACTATCTGAATAACTCTGGCACGTCCACAAAGCTAATGTCTAAACCTGGACAAATATGGATCCTGTCCCCCAATACTGAAGGACCAGGAAGGGTTAGTAGAATATAGACTATTCATTTCAAAACCACTAAAGCACAGGATGAGAAAATAGGGAAAATCTATACCATCTCCCTCTGTAAAGAACAAACCCTCTTTTCTCTGTTCTCGGAAAGCAGGATGCAGGACAGCTTGTGAAGGAGGAGAGGATGAGGGGACGAGAGGAGGAGAGAAAGGGTTGAGAGGAAACAGGTGAGCACAGCGGGTGTGTTACGGAAGAGAGGAGAGGAGGAGTGGAGAGAGAGAATATCAGCATGCAAATCAGAGGACGTCGAGGAAAGAAGGAGAGAACGGAGGTACTGATATTGGTGATAACACCGCTCCTCGTCTACTCGTATTCTTTCCCCTGATACAAATGTATTAGCACTACGTGAGTTCAGATGGGCCACCTTGGGAAAGACGAGCGTAAAGACGAGCGTATGCACGGCAGCAGTGTAAAATGCAGTGTGAAGATACTGCATAATAAAGCAACCCTTGAGAACCACAAAATACCTTGTTTATATACATTACCAATACATAATGCATGGAGAACGTTGAATATGCGCGTTTGTGTCTGTGTGAAAGTGTGTGTGTGTGTCACTGTCTGTAGAAATGGATATAGAGGAGAAGAGGAGATGTTATGAACGAGACAATACAGTTAAAAACTGACAGACTGAATGTGGGGCCTCCACTATCAACAGCCTATTGAGAGACCCAGATAATAAAAATAGAAGAGCTCAGCAGGCTAACAAGCTCTATGAAACGATACCAGCCATCCTAAGATTGCTGTAACCTTGACTTCACCTTTAGATGCCTCGAGGTGGTGGGGGGAAAATGAAATTGTGAAAGAAAGAAAAATGTGATTATCAGATGGAGAGAGTGAAAGGATGGTGGTAAATAGTTTCACTTTGAGAGAGAGCGAGAGGTTGGAATGTGAACTCTCTATGTATTTGCTAGGGATGTGTGTGTGCACCTGTGTGAATTTGTGTGTGTGTGTGTGTGTGTGTGTGTGTGTGTGTGTGTGTGTGTGTGTGTGTGTGTGTGTGTGTGTGTGTGTGTGTGTGTGTGTGTGTGTGTGTGTGTGTGTGTGTGTGTGTGTGTGTGTGTGTGTGTGTGTGTGTGTGTGTCTGTATACAAGCTGAGGGAAAAAGGCCAAGCCGGTTGTATAGTTTGAATAACATGCTGTTGATTTGTAATTTCACAGTTATGTGCCATTGGAGGGGCAGGCAATGTTGCTGTCAGTTACTATCACCACAGTGACTGCCTCTTGATTGACAGCTGCTATTGGATTCATATCGCCTCTTGCTCACTTTCAATTACTCTCTAAACACGTGGCCTTCAGTTAGAGTTGTCATTGTGTGTGCAAGTCTGTCTGTGTGTGTGGGTGTGTGTGTGTGTGTGTAAGTTGTCAGCCAGACTGTGCCTTGCCTTATTGGGAGTACAAACACACACACACACACACACGCACACACGCATACAGCCACTGACAGCAGTGTTATAGAAGGGGCTCATCCTGATTCAACCATGGCTTTAGACTCTGTAATTCCATTATCCCTGGAAAGGGATCTAGAGACCGCATTTGATTCAATTGTGTGGCAATAAAGATGCCCTATATCTGAATCTAAAGGGCATTTCCATTTAAAAGGACCCATGAGCACCATCATGTGAAGTTCATAGGAGCTTATCAAATTGGGTGTCAAATGAATGCTAAGAGTCTATATTTGTGGGTAATGAAGGAATAGATACATTTTTCAACAATTTTCCATCTTAAAAATTAGGCATAAGCAAAGGCTTTGATTTCTGGATTAACAGATGGAAAAGGGGTTTTAGAAGATTACTTTTTCTACCAGAAAAAGGTTTCGGAAATACATCAACTGTCACGCCCTAGCTCTGGGGACTCTTAAAGGTTGAGCCAGGGTGTAGATTTTTCTATGTTTAGTTTTTCTATGTTTTCGTTCTAGATCGTTTAGATCTATGTTGGCCAGGGTGGTTCCCAATCAGAGGCAGCTGTAGCTCGTTGTCTCTGATTGGGGACCATACTTAGGCAGCCTGTGTTGCACTAGTATTTGGGGGATCTTGATCCGTATAGGTTTGTGTTGTTGTAACCTCAGGACTTCACGTATCGTTTGTTGTTTTTGTTGTTAAGTACGTTAAATAAAGTATGTACGCTTACCACGCTGCGCCTTCGTCCGTGTTTTCAGTCAACGATCGTGACAGAAGATCCCACCATAAGAGGACCAAGCAGCGTGCCCAGGAGGAGAAGATGGCGATGTCGCAGGTGGGCAAATGGTGGTCTTGGGAGGAGATCTTCGCGGGCAAAGGGCCATGGGCAAAGGTGAATGCCCAGGCAGGAGAGGAGACTGTGGAGGCGCGCTACAGAGAGGAGCAGCGGCAATGCAGAGGGTACCGGCCGGGGAGGAAGCCCGAGAGACAGCCCCAATAAAACATTTTTGGGGGGGCTAAAAGGGTGGTTGGCGGAGCCTAGAGGTAGAGCAGAGCCAACTCCCCATATTCAGGCTAGGAAGCGTGAGACTGGGCAGGCTCCGTGTTATGCAGAGCCACGTACTGTGCCGCGAGTGTTCCGGCACAGTCCTGTACGTCCTGTGCTAGCACCACGCACGTGTCGTGCTAAGGTGGGCATGCAGCCAGGACGGGGTGTGCCGGCTCAACGCTCGTGGCCTCCAGTACCCCTCCTCGGTCCCGGATATCCTGCGCCAGTGCCACGTGCTGTAGCGCCAGTACGAGTGCACAGCCCTGTACGTCCTGTGCTGATGCCTCACACATATTGTGCGGAAATAGGCATTCAGCCAGGACGGGTTGTGTCAGCTCTCCGCTCCAGACCTCCAGTCCGCCTCCACAGTCTGGCCCGGCCCGTTCCAGCTCCTCGCACCAAGCCAGTGGTGCGCGTCGCCAGCCCGGCCTGTTCCTGCTCCCCACACCAAGCCAGTGGTGCGCGTCGCCAGCCCGGTCCGGCCTGTTCCTGCCCCTCGCACCAAGCCAGTGTTGCGCGTCGCCAGCCCGGTCCGGCCTGTTCCTGTCCCTCACACCAAACCAGTGGTGCGTGTCGCCAGCCCGGTCCGGCCTGTTCCTGTCCCTCGCGCCAAGCCTGTGGTGCGCGTCGCCAGCCCGGTCCGGCCCATTCCTGCTCCCCGCACCAAGCCAGTGGTGCGCGTCGTCAGCCCGGTCCGGCCCGTTCCTGCTCCCCGCACCAAGCCAATGGTGCGCGTCGTCAGCCCGGTCCGGCCCGTTCCTGCTCCCCGCACCAAGCCAGTGGTGCGCGTCGTCAGCCCGGTCCGGCCCGTTCCTGCTTCCCGCACCAAGCCAGTGGTGCGTGTGTCCAGTCCGGCACGGCCCGTGCGTGTTCCACCGGTGCCTGGTCCGGCACCGGTCAGCTGCTCCACTCTGGAGCCAGAGCAATCCGCTCCACCGGTGTCCAGTCCAGCTCCGGCCAGCGGGGCCAGACCAGATCAGGGGCGCAACGGGGGGGTGGAGAGAGAGTGGTGGTCACGCCCGGAGCCGTATCCGCCTCCGAGGCGGAATGCCCACCCGGCCCCTACCCTCTTGTGTTTGTGTGGCGCGGTCGCAGTCCGCGCCTTTGGGGGGGGGGGGGGGTTACTGTCACGCCCTGGCTCTGGGGACTCTTAAAGGTTGAGCCAGGGTGTGGATTTTTCTATGTTTAGTTTTTCTATGTTTAGTTTTTCTATGTTTTCGTTCTAGATCGTTTAGATCAATGTTGGCCAGGGTGGTTCCCAATCAGAGGCAGCTGTAGCTCGTTGTCTCTGATTGGGGACCATACTTAGGCAGCCTGTGTTGCACTAGTATTTGGGGGATCTTGATCCGTATAGGTTTGTGTTGTTGTAACCTCAGGACTTCACGTATCGTTTGTTGTTTTTGTCGTTAAGTACGTTAAATAAAGTATGTACGCTTACCACGCTGCGCCTTGGTCCGTGTCTTCAGTCAACGATCGTGACATCAACACACAATAATGTTGATGTAAAGACCCCAGCCAACTAATATCAACACTTATTATTTCGTTTTTCAGAAATTGTTTACCTTCTGTAAGTTTAAGAAATATTGCCTCCGTTACCAAATATCTTTCAGATATTTTCTAATTTCTCTCCCTCATGAAGTAGGATAATGAAAGTTTACAGAAGTAACAAGTAATGTTTGACCTACCAATAAGTTATAGTGATTTTACTAATATCAATTTTGTTTATGAATTATTAAGTGATTCAAACTCGTAATTCTGTTACCTACACACTCTGATTCTCTTGTCTGCTGCTTTGTGACTCCTCTCTCTCTCTCTCTCTCTCTCTCTCTCTCTCTCTCTCTCTCTCTATTTCACTCACTCAAACTCTCTATGTGCCTTTCTCTCTCACTCTCCAGTTAATGTCACCACTCCGAGTTCTTACTGACACCTACCCATGAGCCCCTTGTAACCAGCATCCTAACCCACTGAGCACTGACCGACACTGGGTGTCCATGGACGTTGAAAAGTAGTTGAAATTAGGTCAGTCCACCCTGGCCTTTATGTTAACATCCACAGATGTACCAGACTGGACCTATCATAGCCTATGTTTCACAAGTTTGGATAGTACAGTACAGTATAGTTATTATTATTATATTATGATATTATTATAGTATAGTACAGAGAGTAGAGCACAATAGAGTACAATACAATACAGTACAATACAGTACAGTACAGTACTGAGTACAGCACAGTACTGTACAGTGAGTAGAGCACAGTACAGTACAATACAGTTCAGTACCGTACAGCACAGAACAGTGAGTAGCGCACAGTAGACTAAAGTCCAATACAATACAGTAGTACAGTACAGTACAGCACAGTACTGTACAGTGAGTAGAGCAGAGTAGAGTACAATACAGTTCAGTACCGTACAGCACAGAACAGTGAGTAGCGCACAGTAGACTAAAGTCCAATACAATACAGTAGTACAGTACAGTACAGCACAGTACTGTACAGTGAGTAGAGCAGAGTAGAGTACAGTACAATACAGTACGGTACTGGGTACAGTACAGTACAGCACAGTTATGTACAGTGAGTAGAGCTCAGTAGAGTACAGTACAATGCAATATTGAATAATACAGTACAGTACAATGAGTAGAGCACAGTAGAGTACAGTAGAGTACAGTATATTGTACTGTACTCTACTGTACTGTACTGAACTATACTCTACTTTACTGCACTGAACTCTACCCTACTCTACTTTACTCTGCTCTGCTGTATTGTACTGCACTGTACTCTACTGTGCTATGCTGTGTTGCGTTGTGATGTCCAAACTTGTGCAACATCAGGAGAATGACATTCATATCCCTAATTATGCATTTCTGTGTAGTACCTTTCAGGAACCCACAATGTGATTCTGTTACAATAATTCCGTTACAGGGTGTAAATCCACTTCACTTACTGTAGTTCAATAACCAAAATAGATTATTTTCTAACTCAAGGTGCCATGTCATAGCTGACACCCTGTCACGATCGTTTACGAACGAGATGGACCAAGGTGCAGCGTGATAAGCATACATGTTTATTTAACGAATAAACACCACGACAAAACAACAAACGAAACAAGAAGTCCAAGGTAGCATACACACAACATACCTTACACGGAACAAGATCCGACAACTAACTAGTGCCAAATGGCTGCCTAAGTATGGTCCCCAATCAGAGACAACGAGCAACAGCTGCCTCTGATTGGGAACCACACAGGCCAACATAGATCTACACATTCTAGATCTAAACATAGAAAATCGACATAGCAAACACAACACAGGAAATACACACCCTGACTCAACAAATACAAGTCCTCAGAGTCAGGGCGTGACAGTACCCCCCAAAGGTGCGGACTCCGACCGCGCCACATAAACATAACAGGGTAGGGGCCGGGTGGGCATTCCGCCTCGGAGGCGGATCCGGCTCCGGGCGTGACCACCACTTACTCTCCACCCCCCTGTTGCGCCCCTGGTCTGGTCTGGACCTCGGCGCGCTGCTTCCCCTCTCCTTCCTCCCACAACGTACCAAGCCCTGTCTGGACCCTGGTGTGGGAGACCCCGAACCTGGAGAGGGGCTGACGTCTGCGTCTGGACTGGAACCGCTGACTGGAGCTGGACCTGACGACGGTGGATCGAACTGCTCTGGCTCCGGAGTGGAGCCGCTGACCGGAGCTGGATCAGGCGCCGGTGAAGCGGACTGCTCTGGCTCCGGAGTGGAGCGGCTGACCGGAGCTGGACTGGACCCCGGTGGAGCGGATTACTCTGGCTCCGGAGTGGATCCGCTGACCGGAGTTGGACCGGACCCCGGTGGAGCGGATTGCTCTGGCTCCGGAGTGGAGCAGCTGACCGGTGCCAGACCAGGCACCGGTGGAACAGGCACAGGCCGTGCCGGACTGGACACACGCACCACTGGCTTGGTGCGGAGAGCAGGAACGGGCCGGACCGGGCTGATGACGCGCACCACTGGCCTGGTGCAGGGAGCAGGAACAGGCCGGGCCGGGCTGGCGACGCGCACCACTGTCTTGGTGCGAGGTGCAGGAACAGGCCGGGCCGGGCTGGCGACGCGCACCACTGGCTTGGTGCGAGGGACAGGAACAGGCCGGACCGGGCTGGCGACGCGCACCACTGGCTTGGTGCGATGGACAGGAACAGGCCGGGCCGGGCTGGCGACGCGCACCACTGGCTTGGTGCGAGGGACAGGAACAGGCCGGACCGGGCTGGCGACGCGCACCACTGGCTTGGTGCGAGGGACAGGAACAGGCCGGGCCGGGCTGGCGACGCGCACCACTGGTTTGGTGCGAGGGACAGGAACAGGCCGGGCCGGGCTGGAGACGTGCACCACTGGTTTGGTGCGAGGGACAGGAACGGGCCGGACCGTACTGGGAACACACACCACTGGCCTTGTGCGGGAAGCAGGAATGGGTTGGGCCGTACTGGGAACACGCACCACTGGCTTAGTGCGGGGAGCAGGAACGGGCCGAACCGTACTGGGAACACGCACCACTGGCTTAGTGCGGGGAGCAGGAACGGGCCGGACCGGACTGGCGACACGCACCACTTGATTGGTGCGAGGAGCGGGACTGGGTTCCTTCATTAACCCCCGCTCCTTCTGCTGCCTAACCAGCTCCTCTCGCCGTGCCTCTACACTTTCCTTCTGCTCCCTCTGAACCAATGGCCCCCCTAATCTGGTGGCCTCCTCTGCTAACCGGCGGAACCGCTCTCTCGCGGCCTCCTGCTGCCTCGTCGTCCACGCCGTGTGCCCCCCAATTTTTTTTTATTGGGGTTGCCTCTCGGGTCTCCGTCGTCGGCACTGTTGGCGCCGTTTCTCCTCTCCTACCTGGGCATCCTCCTCCTACCTGGGCACCTGGGTGATTCTCCCCCAACCGAGGAGGACATCTACTAAAGTAACCTCCTGTTTAATTCCCGGCGTTTGCTCCTGAACACGCTGCTTTGTCCTATTTTGGTGCGATCTTCTGTCACGATCGTTTACGAACGAGAAGGACCAAGGCGCAGCGTGATAAGCATACATGTTTATTTAACGAATAAACACCACGACAAAACAACAAACGAAACAAGAAGTCCAAGGTAGCATACACACAACATACCTTACACGGAACAAGATCCCACAACTAACTAGTGCCAAATGGCTGCCTAAGTATTGTCCCCAATCAGAGACAACGAGCAACAGCTGCCTCTGATTGGGAACCACACAGGCCAACATAGATCTACACATTCTAGATCTAAACATAGAAAATCGACATAGCAAACACAACACAGAAAATACACACCCTGACTCAAAAAATACAAGTCCTCAGAGTCAGTGACATAACCATTCTTTCTGCAGACATCTTTGAATCTTAATTCGGAGCAGATATTTAACAGTGTTTGGAAAACTGGTCGCATAAAAAACGATTTTACCGTAATTCCTTTACCAAAGTTTGCATCTGCACAGTTCCTCAACTAAATTTGTTTTTGTAAAGTTTTCAGTGGAAATTGTTAAAATTAGTACTTGTGCATAGAGTTGTATGGTTTGTTAAGCTTTTAAATCAATGGGTTTTGTTTGGCATACATTTTAAAGTGAAAAAACTGAGTAAAAGCGTAATTCCGTTACCATGGAATTGCCCTAAAGCAATGCTCAAAGAGGTTGTTCTGATGTTGTGAGAGCATAGTCGGCAGCAAATGGCATAAAAGCAATAGGGATGTCTCACTGGATCTACGAACTGTAAACCATCAAACTGAACTCTGGATCTCAAAGCCAGTTCCACTGCTGTTTTACACCAGGTGGGTGCAATTAATTATCAGGTAGAACAGAAAACCAGCAGGCTCCGGACCTTGTTGGGTAAGAGTTGAGTACCCCTCCTATAGGGAAAAGGGTGCCATTTGGGACGCAGTCTCAGTCGCCTACATTATCCTTAAAAGCAACAAAGACTGAAAAGATTTTGCATGGGTCCCCAGATCCTCAAAAACTTATACAGTTGCACCATCAAGAGCATCCTCACCGGTTGCATCACCGCCTGGTATGGCAACTGCTCAGCATCCGATCGTAAGGCGCTACAGAGGGTAGTGCGTACGTGTCAGAGGAAGGCCCAAAAAATTGTCAAAGACTCCAGTCATCCAAGTCATTGACTGTTCTACTGCTACCGCACAGCAAGCGGTACCGGAGCGCCAAGTCTAGGTCCAAAAGGCTCCTTATCAGCTTCTACCCCCAAGCCATAAGACTACTGAACAATTAATCAAATGGCCACCTGGCATATTTACATTGACACCCCCCACTTTGATTTTACACTGCTGCTACACACTGTTTATTATCTATGCATAGTCACTTTACCCCAACCTACATGTACAAATTACCTCGACTAACCTGTACCCCCACACATTGACTCGGTACAGGTGCCCCCTGTATATAGCCTCGGTATTGTTATTGTTTATTGTGTTACTTTTTATTTTATTTTTTACTTTAGTTTATTTAGTAAATATTTTCTTAACACTATTTCTTGAACTGCATTGTTGGTTAAGGGCTTGTAAGTAAGCATTTCACGGTAAGGTCTACACCTGTTGTATATCGGCGCATGTGACAAATCAAATTTGATTTGATTTGGATTTGAATTGCTATGATTCAATTTTCCCTCTCAGGCACAGCTCATCCTTAGAGATCCCGGTGGCACACAAAAAGCTCCCTGCAAACACTGATATCCTGTGATTAGTGTTAGCATGGGGTGGATCAGGCTGAGGTGTGCCTGCCTGTCTGTCTGACATGTGTGAATGTGTGTGTGTGTGTGTGTGTGTATGTGTGTGTAAGAGACAGTAGATTACCAAACAGGAGGATCTACAGCTCAAATCTCCCAAGGCACAAAGAGTCAAGAGTACGGAGAGGCTTCCAAGGTCGCCTACTCCCTGTGTCATGAGCCCTCTCACTCCACCGGGTTACCACCTTAATGTGTTTCCACTATCTTCCACTCTGCTCATCTCTCTCTCTCTACTCAGCCTAACGAGCTCCACCTGTCCCTGCTCTGCTCGGCTCTAATTACTCTGCCAGCTGCGCTGCATTACCCACTAACCTCTCCCAGTATTTAAAGTCCCGTCTCTCAGCTCTCCTTTGTCAGATCGTCTGCAAAGCTCACACCCGGAACCTGTGTGCTCGCGCTTCTGGCTCACCCTTGTTTTGTGACCCCGGACCTGCCTGATTCTTGGATACTCTTCTGCCCCAGGAAAACCAGACCTGCTTTCTGCCATTACGACTCCTGACTACTCTTCGACCCCGGTAACTCTGACCAGCCTTCTGCCTTGCTACAACGTATTTGGATTTCCCTTGAACTGTACTTCTGCCTTGTTTCATCCGCCCCGTTGTGTCTGTGTTTCCTCCCCCCAGGACTTCTGGACCACCAACCACCGGCGTCATCGGACGCACCGCTGCCACTGGGGGGCACAGACCCAGCACATTGGACGGGATAACCCCTGGAGCCTTCACTCACTCCCTACTTCCCTTCTCCCTTAAGTTTTAATAAACTTTCTGGTGTGACGCAATTGTGGTCCTCTTGTCGTCTGTCTGAACCGTGACAGTACGATCTGACCATCATGGACTCAGCGCACACTTCCCCCGACATGGAAACCGAAGAACCTGAGCAACCCACCGCCATGCTACGCCTGGAACACACTGAGAGAGAGCTAGGCCGCATGAGCGGCGACATCACCTCTCTGCTTCAGGTCGGCCACCAACAGCATCAGCAGTTCCAGCAGCACCAGCAGCAGTCCCAGCAGCAGCAACAACAACTCGCCAGGATCATTCAACTCCTCACCAACCTTACCCCAGCCAGTCTGCCCACCAGCCCTGCCTCCGAGTCACCTGCCCCGGTCATTTCAGCCGCTGCCCCGGAACCCAAGATTGGAAACCCCGAGCGGTTCAACGGCGATTCTACCCAGGTCCGGCCATTCCTGACTAGCTGCCGACTTCAGTTCTCCTTGCAGCCAAGGACCTTCGCCACGGAGGGGGCTAGGGTCGGGTATGCCATCACTCACCTGACGGGCCGAGCTCGACTCTGGGGAACAGCAGAGTTCGAACGTCAAACCCCCGCATGTGCAACCTTCGACCTGTTTGCTGAGGAGATGCTGAAGGTGTTTGACCTGGATTCACCAACCGCAGAGGCGTCTCGTGAACTGTTCAGTATTCGACAAGGCAGACGTACAGTCGCAGACCATTCCATCGACTTCCGAACCCTGGCAAGACGAAGTTCTTGGAACACACCATCGTTGGTGGACGCGTTCTTCCATAGCTTGGCTGACTATATCAAGGACGAGTTGGTCTCCCATGAACTGCCTTCCACTCTTGATGAAGCCATCGCACTGACTGTCCGGATCGACAGAAGGATACAGACCCGTCTGCCGTGAGAGGGGGGCGCCAAGGTCCACCAACTACCGGCATTCGGAGAGATCCGACTGGGCTCCTGTCAGCTACTGCCACTCACCCAAGTCAGCTTGATCAGTCTGAGCCTATGGAGATTGGGCGAGCCTCTCTCACTCCTGCAGAGCGCCAGCGCCGCTTCACCTCAAACCTCTGCCTCTATTGTGGAGGTGATGGACATCGTGTGGTAACCTGCCCTTTAAAAGCCGAAGCTCACCGGGCATAGGGGGAGTCCGGTTGAGCTCAATGACCATCCAGTCCTCCGACCGCAAACCCTTGCTGCAAGTTCACCTCCGCCTCTCTGACTCTACTCACACCCTGGCTGCTCTGGTGGATTCTGGCGCCGAAGCCAACATAATGGACATCAAGCTGGCACGCCAACTGGGACTGGAGAACCTCCGTTTGACACCTCCTATTCCTGCCCGGGCACTGGACGGACACTTACTCGGATCGGTCACTCATGTCACGGCCCCGGTCTTGATGGGTCTGTCCGGAAACCATCAAGAAACTATCCAGTTTCACCTGCTCCCCTCTCCAGGCCAACCCCTCATCCTGGGTTACCCATGGCTCCGCCCGGCACAACCCTCAGCTCGACTGGGTGACCGGGGTGATCAGGGAGTGGGGGAGAGGACTGCCACCGAACCTGCCTGCTTGCTGCCGCACTACCCCCTCGGCCAGTACCTACTAACTCCGCCCTGACCTCTCCCATGTCCCAGAATGCTACCATGGTCTCAGAGAAGTGTTTAACAAAGCAAGAGCCACATCTCTGCCCCCTCACCGACCGTACGACTGTGCCATCGACCTCCTCCCTGGAACAGCCCCTCCAAGGGGTCGTCTTTATTCGTTGTCTGCTCCTGAAAGAAGGTCCATGGAGGACTACATCAATGACTCTCTGTCCACAGGATTGATCCGTTCATCTTCATCTCCGGCTGGTGCTGGCTTCTTCTTTGTGGGGAAGAGGGACGGATCTCTTCGCCCCTGCATCGACTACAGGGGACTCAACGACATCACAGTGAAAGACCGTTACCCTCTCCCTCTGCTCACCTCTGCTTTTGAGTTGCTCCAGGGAGCCACTGTTTTTACCAAGTTGGATCTCAGAAACGCTTACCACCTAGTGCGGATCCGGGAGGGAGATGAATGGAAGACCGCATTCAATACACCAACAGGCCACTACGAGTATCTGGTTATGCCTTTTGGCCTCACCAATGCTCCTGCTGTGTTCCAGGCTCTAGTGAATGATGTACTGCGGGACATGTTAAACAAGTTTGTCTTCGTTTACCTGGATGACATCTTAATCTACTCCAGAAACCTGTCTGAACACACCCGCCATGTCCAGCAAGTCCTTCATCGTCTTCTGGAGAATTCCCTCTACGCCAAGGCAGAGAAGTGTGAGTTTCACGTCAAGACAGTGGCCTTCCTGGGGTACATAGTGGCAGAGGGAAGTATCCAAATGGATCCTGCCAAAGTATCAGCAGTCACGTCATGGCCAGTTCCGGAGAACAGAAAGAAGCTGCAACAGTTTCTGGGGTTTGCTAACTTCTATAGAAAGTTTATCCGGAACTACAGTACCGTTGCTGCCCCTCTCACTGCTCTAACCAGCACCAAGCAACCCTTCACCTGGACCCCAGCAGCCGACAAGGCCTTCAGTACCCTCAAGGTAAGGTTCACCTCCGCTCCCATCCTCCAGATGCCTGACGTGGACCGGCAATTCATTGTGGAGGTGGACGCCTCGGATGTGGGAGTTGGTGCTGTGATTTCTCAGTGGGCTGCGGAGGATAGGAAGCTCCATCCCTGTGCCTTTTTCTCACGTCGGTTGTCCCCCTCTGAGTGCAATTACGACATAGGGAACCGAGAGCTGCTGGCTGTGAAGCTTGCCTTGGAGGAGTGGCGTCACTGGCTGGAGGGGTCCACCATTCCATTTCTCGTTTGGACCGATCATAAGAACTTGGAGTACATCCGCACGGCCAAACGGTTGAACTCCAGGCAGTCCCGCTGGGCCCTGTTCTTCACCAGGTTTAATTTCACTCTGTCATACCGGCCTGGATCACGCAACACCAAGCCAGACGCCCTCTCCCGTCAATTCCAGAAGGATGACAACCCCTCCAAGGATCCTGTGTCGATTCTGCCAAGTCCCTGCATCGTAGCAGCTCTGACCTGGGCTGTTGAGGAACAGGTGCTGGAAGCTCTCCGTAACCAGCCCGGTCCCAGCACTTGCCCAGCTGACCGCCTTTTTGTCCCCGAAAACCTAAGGTCCCAGGTCGTTCAGTGGGGACATGACTCCCGCCTAGCTTGTCACCCTGGCTCCACCCGCACTTACAACCTGCTCGCCCAGAGGTTCTGGTGGCCCGCTCTGAGAAAGGATGTACGGGAATTCGTCCAAGCCTGCCCCATCTGCAACCAACACAAGTCGTCCTGCCAGCCCCCAGCCGGATTGCTGCAGCCCCTGCCTGTGCCCAGACGTCCCTGGTCTCACATCGCCCTTGACTTTGTCACGGGGCTGCCCCCTTCAAGGGGCAAGACCGTCATTCTCACCATAGTTGACCGATTCAGCAAGATGGCACACTTCATTCCCCTCCCCAAGCTCCCAACCGCCAAGGAGACCGCCCAGGTGGTCCTGGAACACGTCTTCCGGATCCACGGACTGCCAAAGGATGTAGTTTCTGACCGT
The DNA here is from genome assembly GCF_020615455.1 of Coregonus clupeaformis. Taxonomy (NCBI): domain Eukaryota; kingdom Metazoa; phylum Chordata; class Actinopteri; order Salmoniformes; family Salmonidae; genus Coregonus; species Coregonus clupeaformis. The sequence goes on from NC_059205.1 coordinate 24,615,260, forward strand.
GGTCCACAATTCTCCTCCGCTTTTTGGAAGGAGTTCTGTCACCTGCTGGGAGCCACAGTCAGTCTGACTTCCGGATTCCATCCCCAATCCAATGGGCAGTCAGAGCGGGCAAATCAGGAGCTCGAGAAGGCACTGCGATGCATGACTTCACGCAACCCCCACTCCTGGTCGCAGCAATTGACATGGGTGGAGTACGCACACAATTCTCTGACCTGCTCTGCCATCGGTATGTCCCCTTTCCAATGTGTTTATGGATACCAGCCTCCTCTATTTGCCAGTCAGGAAGGGGAGGTTACTTGCCCATCTGCACTTGCGTTTGCCCGTCGATGTCGCCGCACCTGGTCTCAGGCCCGAGCCACACTTCTCAGATCCGTTGCCAGCTACACTACCGGGGCCAACCGTCGGAGAATCCCTGCTCCCACCTACCATGTTGGTCAAAGGGTGTGGTTGTCGTCAAGGAACCTGCCACTCAGGGTGGAGTCGCAGAAGTTGGCACCTCGGTTCATTGGCCCATTCCCTATCATAAGAGTGATTAGCCCAACTGCTGTCCGGCTCCAACTGCCTAATTCCATGAGGGTGCACCCCACTTTCCATGTGTCTAAGATTAAGCCCATTCATGAGAGTCCGCTGGTCCCTGCTGCGCCTTGTCCTCCTCCTCCACGGCTCGTCGATGGTGGTCTGGTTTACACCGTCCGCCGCCTGCTTCGGTCCAGACGGAGGGGTAGGGGTCTCCAGTACCTCATTGACTGGGAGGGCTATGGACCTGAGGAAAGGACCTGGGTGCCAGCTAGTCGGATTGTGGATAGGACTCTCATCACCGCCTTCCACCAACGGCATCCTGATCAACCTGCAATCCGTAGGGGCCGCCCCAGAGGGATCCCTAACCGTCCTGCCCGCTCGGCTTCCTGTCCTGTGCCTGATCCTGTCTCGGGACCTGTCCCATCTCCCGACCCACGGCCCTCCGGCTTCCTCCGAGGATGAGGGCGTTCGCTCGGACCGTTCGGAGGAGTTCTAGCCCTCCTCCGGCTCCCCTCCTCCCGCCCGGCGTGGTGTTGCTCTTGGGACTTCTGGGGCCGTCCCTTGGGGGGGTTCTGTCATGAGCCCTCTCACTCCACCGGGTTACCACCTTAATGTGTTTCCACTATCTTCCACTCTGCTCATCTCTCTCTCTCTACTCAGCCTAACGAGCTCCACCTGTCCCTGCTCTGCTCGGCTCTAATTACTCTGCCAGCTGCGCTGCATTACCCACTAACCTCTCCCAGTATTTAAAGTCCCGTCTCTCAGCTCTCCTTTGTCAGATCGTCTGCAAAGCTCACACCCGAACCTGTGTGCTCGCGCTTCTGGCTCACCCTTGTTTTGTGACCCCGGACCTGCCTGATTCTTGGATACTCTTCTGCCCCAGGAAAACCAGACCTGCTTTCTGCCATTACGACTCCTGACTACTCTTCGACCCCGGTAACTCTGACCAGCCTTCTGCCTTGCTACAACGTATTTGGATTTCCCTTGAACTGTACTTCTGCCTTGTTTCATCCGCCCCGTTGTGTCTGTGTTTCCTCCCCCCAGGACTTCTGGACCACCAACCACCGGCGTCATCGGACGCACCGCTGCCACTGGGGGGGGGCACAGACCCAGCACATTGGACGGGATAACCCCTGGAGCCTTCACTCACTCCCTACTTCCCTTCTCCCTTAAGTTTTAATAAACTTTCTGGTGTGACGCAATTGTGGTCCTCTTGTCGTCTGTCTGAACCGTGACACCCTGTTGTGAAGCGCACACACACACACACACACACACACACACACACACACACACACACACACACACACACACACACACACACACAGCCCCCCTGGCAGTTAGGCAGAGTGAAAGCAGTGTTGTAACATATTCATAATATTTCTCTCAACACACAGCCATACAATATCACTGCTTCCCCTGATAATCACAGACACAGGGCACAAATGGGTGTTACTGGCTGTCGTTCATCTGGGGGGGGGCAATACTCATAAAAGTCAACAGGATGGCATCCTATTCCCTAATGGCTGTGTCAAAAATAGAATGCATTTCAAATGATGTCCTATTCCCGATAGTGCCCTACTTTTGGCCAAACTCTATTTGACAAAAGTGTGTATCAGTTAAAAGAGTAGTGCACTATACAGGAAATAGGATGCCATTTCAGATTAAGCCAAAGTTTGCATCAAATGTACATCATGTCACTTAATGTGGTCTTTGGACCCACTCTGCCTATTGCTGTGATGTGTTTCGGAACCAGGCCAATGGAGAGAGAGAGAAAGAGAGACCGAGAGCGAGAGAGAGAGAAGAAAAGAGAGAGAGAGCCTGGATTATATGCAACTAATAACAACAAAGACTTAGGGAGCTGCCATCATCAAACGACCATCAGTTCTCTATAATCAGTCATGTGTTTGCATCTAAAGCAGGACCCCAAAATGGTTGCATGGTTCTTATGTTTTACAGAAGCACCATCCGCCATCTTATTTGCATATTCAGCTGCCCACCAACGCACCATCTACCATCTATTCAAGTCTGCTGTATGTATATTTATTGCTTTATTTTATTTATGAGCAGTAATCGTAAAAAGAAAAGCATAAAGTAAGACGTGCTAATGGGGCATTTCCTTTTTGAAAAATGACATTTGTATGCAGATTTGGGCCCCTATTCTAAACATACATGCATGCGAGTGCACACACACGCCTGCAGTGAGGGGAGGCAAGTGGGAGGGGAGGCGTACACCGCTCCATCTGTGCAGGGAACAGGGGGGCCTGGCAGGCTCCCTCTGCAGACAAGATCAGCCATCCCCTCTCTCAGCTCAGCCATCATTTCCCCCTCTGCTCTCATTTGACTGTTACTGGAGGAGCAGAAGGGGAGCGTGGCCAGACAGCCAGTCCAGTCTCCCCTCTCTCTCTGTTTGGCTGTATGACATAATGGCTGGACAATACACAATCCCAATAGAGATTACATATACTGTATTCAGTTCTATGGCACCAGACCATGTTGATGGCACAACCCCCATTGTGATCACATATTTATTTCTATGGCACCACCACCCATGTAAATAGTCCATATTCATTTAATCTTGATGGCAGAGGCACCACTAGGGATGTAGTGGAGGGTAAACTGTGTTTACACACCTATCATGCTAAATTTGCGTTGTTAGCATTAGTGCTTACGTAACTGGCCAACGCTTGGGTTGAACTAGAATGGAAGTGTTCTATTCTTCAGAGTCGTTGAAAATTGACCATATCCTCCAGCAATCAGAAGGCGGGGATAGAGAGAGAGAGGGTCTACTATCTCTGTCTGCAATCCTCAAGGACCCTCAGGTGATGCCAACACACATATAATTACAGCGTTTATATGATCTGACAGACACTTAACAAATAAACCCCTGAGCAAGTCATTCAAGACGGAGAGGTGGAGGAAGGATGACTGACCTTTCAACCCCCATGAGGCCACAGACACATACACAGAGACGGACACAGAGACGGACAGAGAGACGTACATGGGCACGACACGGACACGGACACGGACACGGACACGGACACGGACACGGGCACGGACACACACAAAGCGATCTTTGCAGCATAAATTAGGGAGGAGGGGAATCTCCCTCTTACTCTTCAGTATTGGTAAAGGAATGTCCCTTTGTCTCCAGAAGACTTTTGTCACCAAGACTTTTAAGTCCAAAAAGTGAATACTGGAACAATATTTCTAACATCCGAATGTGTGGAATGATGACAGAAGGTCTATGGAAAACAAATGTCTATTTTGTGATGTCATTAAACATTTTATAAAAATCTTATAACAAAACTACTTTAATTTGGAAAGCATACATACTCTATCTGTCAAGTTTACATCCTAATGTTGTATAAGATATATGATTAATGATGACAGTATATTTGTTAAGATAGGAATGTGATTTTAGTTTTCTAACGAGATCATAGTTTTCATATAAGCTTTGCACCAGTCAGTAGCCACACCCAAGTGAGCTCAGAGATCGTGTCAGCAAGTAGGAACACCCCTTTCAAACGGGCGATGGTTCGTGAGCAAAGTATTATGATTACTTTGAGGGTAGTTTCCAAATGTATCAACGATACGTGTCTCTTTCTCTTTGTTCCTCTCTCTCTCTCTCTCTCTCTCTCTCTCTCTTTACCCCTCCCTCTTTTGGTAACCAAGCAGTCATGTTTTTGTTAGTCCGCTAGGGACTTTTTATCATGTATTAAGAGTGTATGTTATTCTGTGTTATTATTTAGTTAGCTAGTAAATAAATAATTCAGCCAATTTGTGTAGTGCTGAATAATGAGTAAAGATGAGGTTCGTGCAGATTCAAGAAGTCTACGACCGTTCAGAATGAGACGGATAAGAGGTAATGATTAATACGCTGACTGTTTTATACATATTGATAGGTAAAGACATTGCAGAGTTTAATTTGGGAGATGGTAACTCTATAAACAACTTATTCCGTGGTGCCCCAAATCCTAATGAGTTAATAGTTACATGATTAATTTAATAGAGTAACAATTAAAGATAGTTAGTTGATTCGATAAATAAGTCATCATATTAATGACAGTCATGTCAAGACAAAATCAAATACTCTAAACCAAGTCTGTCTGTCGACGGTGAGGGAATGAAGAGACAGGCAGCCTGTGGCTGTGGTCCTGAGGGAAGGTAATCGATGATAGTGCAACTCTGCAATATCAGTCCTGCTGCAGCTGCCGAGCCCAGAGAGTTGATGAGACAGATCACAATCAAGGGGCAGGGGAGTGACTTTGATGAAGTTCCCATGACAGTTGGGGAGAGGGGAGAAGATATTTGATAGGTACTTGGCTCCTCTTCTCTCTTATAGTTATATGGCCCTTTAGTCTGTCTGTCTCTCCTCTAAATGTTTCTCTCCCAAAG